>NW_019396914.1:193601-259053 GCF_000591075.1 Eurytemora carolleeae | reverse complement strand
ATAATACAGATAATACAGATAATATAGATAATACAGATAATATAGATAATACAGATAATACAGATAATACAGATAATACAGATAATATAGATAATACAGATAATATAGATAATACAGATAATACAGATAATATAGATAATACAGATAATACAGATAATACAGATAATACAGATAATACAGATAATACAGATGATATAGATAATATAGATAATACAGATAATATAGATAATACAGATAATACAGATGATGCAGATAATCCTGAATTTATTACCAATATAATCGCATTACAATTTAAATACGATGTGAATATCATTAGACATGGTTTTAATCATATTTACAAGACCTGCGTATATATCACACAGTTTAAGCTTCAATGCACGGATCTAAAGGATTAAAGAAAATGGGTTTAGCAAATCTATCCCTGACCATATTTTAAGCGTAATTTAAGTATATCTCATAATTCATGAATTAATCATGTTAAGTATTCATTGAAAACGTAGTTTCAATGAATATATCTAAAATTAGAACATCAAATTATTTGTAATGTAACAACGTACTGCAAGTAGCAAAATCTCATGTTTAAACTCTTTTTGCTACAAGACTAAACTATACTTTGAGCTCATTGTTAAGTAGAGATGCTAATAAATAGGTGTGCTCAAAATTCCTAGATACTTATGCTATCCCATATCATATTAGATTATCTCCAAACTTCAACGTCAACATGAACACATAATACTCGAAAAACCAAGCATTTTCTGCAAGAAAATTTTTGTATTAGCCTCTTTCAATTTCATTCTTCTTAAATTTTCTGATTAGCCGAAAATCTCAATTTAGACCCAGCGACAATCTAAAATGATGTGGGATGTCCTGTATATATAAGTATAATAAATGAAGCTTGTCAGCTGTATCTGAGATACGAAGCTTTCATAAAGTTTATAAGTGCAATGTAGAGTCGCCATGTCATCTATCAGGATTTACGTCCAGCACTTTGACCTGTTCAGCCTGTGCGATGTTCAACCCAGGACATTATGAACTTTGACGACTGCACCGCTTACAGATCTGAAAATTCAGACTGGCATATATACATTTAAACATTGTACAATCCATCATGTCAATATCATTGAATTTTAATTATAGAATCTTTAAATAGTTTCTGTTTGCTTAAACTATAGTTAAATCATTTGTAACAATTTTTAACAAATCCAATCCGATTTTATCAGAATCATTTTTGAGGAAACTAATGTTACAGGGAGAGACACCTAGTGGAGACTTTTAAACCACAAAGAAATCAACACGAAAATTGAAGTTTGATTTTAGCTTGTTAGTCGTATCTGAGATACAAGACTTATAAAGTTAATAAGTGCATTTAATGTCATTGTAGCATCAACCAAGTAAAAAAGCATCTCTCTCAAGTACCGCTTTTTGCAGTGCTAGCTAGCTAGCCATGGCCCATGAGGTGATATAATGTATATATCAATGTGATTTTTTTAAAAACTGCACCAAGCTTGCGCACCAATGAACGGTCGGTACTGTACGGTACCCTCTGACGTCACAGTGTTAACACTATTGGTGGAGAATTCCCTGTCCATCAAAGTAATGCCAGTCACAATGATACGTAATTCGCCAGCAACAGATCTTATCCCAAAAGTTTTAGGACCCGCCGTGCCCTATTCCCTGTGTCCTGTATCGGGTTCTGACGTAGGCAAGGTATACATGAGCTAAGGTTGTATGACTATCTTTCCTACCTTACCCTATTCCAGTAGCCGTAAACTGCACTGTTCTGTGTATGACTATACATAGAAGGATGAACTAAAATTTATTGTAACGTTTGTAAACATCAATCTCAATAGTCAACGTATCAATTATGGAAACTATAATTGTAGCAAATTATACTTGTTAAATGAGCTAAATAGATTAATAGTATTTTTTTACAATGCAATCCAATATTATCAGAATATAACTATCTTGATAACAATGTGTTACGTTCAGAGACACCTAGTGGTGACTTTTTAATCTCTAAGAAAGCAAGAAGAAAATACTGATTTAAGTTTTGGTCAAATCTATAAATTTTTAATTTTGGTCCAAATTTATGTAGTTTTTTCAGCATTACTTATAATTCATTAAGATTTTGTTAATAAGTTTACTAGTTGTATACGAGAAACAAAACTTTTATACAATTATTTAGTCAACAAGAGCACATGATCCTTCTTGTCTGAAAAGTTCCTGGCTGACCACACATAGTTAATTTCTATGAAAAGCATTTTTATATTTATATGTATATTATGCTGTCTATATTGTCTAGATCAAAAATATTGATTAATGAAACTTTAATAAGTTTTTGCAGGCTTATACTTGTTAAATAGATTTTAATACTACGCAATTTAATATTATCAGAGACGTCAAGAGGAAACCAATGTTGTATTTAGAGACACCTAGTGGAGTCTTTTTCAACCTCTGAGAACGTTGGAGAAATTAATACTGACATATCACGCATGTTTAAATTTTAAAATTAACGGGATTTCCACAATGTTAATTATTCTCGTGAGATTTTAGTTCAAGCTTATAAGCCGTTTATTAGAAAGAGGGCTTTCATAAAATTAATACGTGCTTTAATTGCCACAAGCGTTCTCCTTCCTATTGGTGACAACCCTGGGTAGTTCATAAGCTCGTTCCATCCGTTTCTTTTCCTTTGAATCTGAATAATTGTTACCACTGGGACAAATTTGATTGGCAATCATCAAGATATGGGTGTGCAAAGAATGGACACTGAGAAATATTTAAAATCAAATAGTTTAAAGTTAAAAAAGTCAATATCAAAATTGAGATTTTTGAAACATTTACTCATTTGTGCAAAGTTATACTTGTTTAATTAGTCATACAAATTTTAAGACATAGCGATATCAATATTTTTAGAATGTTTTGAGAAGAAACCAATGTTGATGTTAGCGGAGTCTTCTTCAACTTCTGAGAATGCTTTTCTTGTCATAGTTTTATTACTACACCACGATAACAATGGCGTTTTACTTGATGATTTCAATGACTATAAAAACCAATAAAATTATTTATGCATAAACTAGATATAATTTGCATTCAATATTTCTCGTCTTTCATATGGAAACATATTTTATGTAAAGTAAAGTACGTACGTGAAACATAAATATATGAAAAGGTGGCTTAAGGTTGGAGACCGGGGGTGTGACGCCCTCCGGAAAATAGGGGGAAATCCCACGTACAGAAAAATGGGGGGGGACGACCAGGGGCGGATCAAACCAATATCTCAGGGAGGGGCCATTTGTCCGATCGCAAAAAATATTTTGCGGGCCCCCCCTGGCCCCCCCCCCAAAAAAAAAAATTAAACAAAAACAGTAATTTCCAATTTCTTATTTATTATGACAATAAGAACAAAGTAGAAAATTAGCCTTTTTAGCGAGTATTGGGGTCCTTTGCATGTGTTTTTCCAAAATTGTATAATCATTTCCATCATAATAACATTACATTACATATCTTATCAAATGTTGGTGATTATCTATTTTCTTTTGAGCGCTAACTAATAATTTAATAAATCCTTTTTATTACATGTTTAATGAATTTTTACAGTGATAACCGGAAAACTCTCACATATGGAAGACGACTTTTAAACTCAAGTTAGGACTTAAACTAGTTCAATGAACAGTTGACACAGCAATTTTACAGTGTAAATTGACCAATTTAACTTAAATAGTTACTAGTAAAAATATTTGGTTTGTAAAAACATCAAAACCAATGGCGTAGCAGACACGTTCGTGAGGGGGGGGCTAAATTTGATGGGTTTTGTCGAAAAAATTTCATAAAGAAAGTACCTTTTCAGGGTTTGAAGTAAAAAAAACAGCTTGTTCTTGTGTTAAAAAAATATACTTCCAATACAGATTTAAATTAACGACAAAATTTTCTGTTCTTCTAGTGTCTTTTTAAGTATTTCTTAGTGTCTGTTAGTCCCTGGCTTAGTCATTTTCACTATGAATACAAAGCCCCCTAAAACAGTATACAGCAGTTTTTTGTAATTCATCCACTAGTCATATTTGTCCACTATTAGTCCCTTAATCATAGGTCTGTGCAGTCCAAAGTAGTAAGTAGTTCCTGGCAGTATTTCACTATCTCCAGTCTGTCCATAATCCATAAAAGTCTTTCTAAGTCCCTCTATCCTTGTTTGCCATTAAAAGGCTTTTCACTGTTTTCCTCTTATAGCCTGAAAAAGTCCTAATAGTCTTATTTAATCATTATTTTTTGTTATTTAACTTGTCAGGTTTTGTGTAACCTTTAATGATAAATGTATTGTAATTCTCATGAGATGTAACATATATATACAGGTTTTTTTGAGAGAATAAATTATGAATGACTGACTTTCTTTTTGTCAAAAACGAGAAAATAGTTATGAAATTCTATTAGAAATGATGCGCGAAGCGTCAAAGAAAAACTTTGGTATTTTTTTCTTAATCTGAAAATTTGGTAAAAGATGATCCACAATCATGATTCGCACCCCCCCCCCACCCCCTAGTTGCGCCACTGATCAAAAGTATTTCTATAATGTCGTCTTTCTATTCCATTGTTTTCTGGTTATCATTGTATGAAATCCTAGATTAAATTTATATATAATTCTAGATCAAATTTTCTTTTAACAAAAAAAAAAATTTTCAGAAGTCTTTTTATTTCAAGCTATTAAAGTTCTAAAAATAAGGGTGGTATTGTAAAAAAACAAGAGGCAAAGAGGGGTGATATCCATTGGATTACAACCTACAATCGTCTAACTCAGTTCGATGCATTCGTAAATAGTTTTATTTGTTTTTAAATTAAAATGTATTGCTTAAAACACATACTCAACGAACAGACTGTTAGACTCAGACACACAACCAGATGGCATGCTTATTATCACTTTGAATGTGAAGATGAGAAAACATTTTAAAAATGTATTTCAGTCATTTATCTATTGATACTATTTTCGTTGAATCTTTCATCCCTTGAAATCTTGATGCTTTTGTTTCATATCATGATTCATGAATTTTCTCAGGGGGGGGCCGGCCCCCACCCCTTCAGGAGCTCCGGGGGAGGGGGCGTGGGCCTAGGCCCCCCCTGTGATCCGCCCCTGGGGACGACCACCCCCCTGGACAACTTTGTGACTCATCTAAAGTTTAACCTAAAGAGAGCAGACCCCTTCACATAGCTATTTAATTAAGATTTATAAAAATTTGAATTAAAAACATTTTATGTATATAAAATTCAAAAATTCGAAAAGGGGCGTTACTAACAGTTACTTTCTACCATACTAGAGAAGTAGTTTAAAACTATCCATTCCTAGTTCAAATACTTCTCTTGTGTACTTTCTGTCATCTTAGATAGAGAAGTAGTTTAACTATCCATTCCTAGTTAAACTTATTCTCTTGTGCACTTTCTACCATACCAGAAAAGTAGTTTAACTATCCATTCCTAGTTCAACTACTTCTCTAGTATGACAGAAAGTGTAAAAGAGTTTAACTATGAATGGAAAGTTAAACTACTTCTCTAGTACATGGTAGAAAGTACACAAGAGAAGTAGTTGAACTAGGAATGGATGGTTAAACTATTTCTCTTGTATGGTAGAAAGTACACAAGAAAAGTAGTTGAACTAAGAATGGATAGTTTAAGTACTTCTCTAGTATGGCAGATAAGTATACACTGCAAGAGAAGAATTCAACACAGCCAAATTCACTTAAACTGCTCTTCGCTATTCATTACACTGACCGTCAGTGTAATGATGACCCCATGTTTTCAATCAGTATTAAGCCCCCCCNCATGTCGCCCCCCAATTTTTGTAAATATAAGCTGAATTATAATTTAAAAATTTGAATGAGTTGATCACGAAAACTCACAAAAACTATCAAAAAAGTTTTTTCGGCCTTAGCTCATTCAATTTTTTGATATTTTTTAAATGCTTTATAAAATATTCAAGAAAATTATATAAAACAGGGAATTCTTGGAAAATTTTATTTTTGGGACGAACATGTATAGAGATTTCTCATACATTAAACAGTCGGATCGCAACCGTATGGAAAATTTCTAAAAATTTATTTTGATCGCATTCGTTTTTTTAAGTCTAGATGCACATACCTCCTGTGGGGAGTTAACTCGAAGTTCCAATATTTACTCATGATGTGTAACTAGCAACTTTATTTACACAACAGTGGTGAGTAGACATGCAGTATGGATTCATTCCTTGCTAGGTCATGTTAGAATGTCTAATTTCTAATTCTAGGTCATGTTTGAATATTCTCCAATAAAGATATCAATCTAATCATGTTTACCCTTTACTTAGAAATAGGCACGTTTGATGTTTTTTTTCAATTCGTTTATCAATGCCCCTTTCGTTTGCTAATTCAAAATTCGTGGTTTTTGTTTCGGTTGCGAATTTTTTTTTTCGTTAGCAAATTTTTGCAGAAACGCCACTGGAAAGAAAAAGAAATATTTAGAACCCGCTAAAAAAGCTTAACAGTGTGCAGCACTATTCTCATAATATAATCTTTAAGATCCTTGTTTCCATGTTTGACCCTAAGCACAGACAAATTAACAGAAGCATAAAATTAATTTCAAACCAAAAAAATACATTTTTGGAAATTAGCCGTATAATGCAAAAAAGGCTGAAACACAAATAGCTAAAAAAATATATGAATTTTTTTTAAATCTTCAATTTTGAAAATTAGCATGCAATCTTTATCCGAAACTAGTTTAAAATCGTAAAAAATATAAAAAACCTTGCATCTTATAATAGTACTCAAACTTAACCTGTTTTTAAGATATAAATATTTAAACTATAAACTTGTAAATATTATTAATGGTTAAAATAAGGATTTGAATAAAAATATTATATTTTCAGTTGGCTCATACATATATTAAATTTTCTTTTGTGTTTTGTGTTTTAGCTGAACCATGGTACATTATCATTTTGTATATTTTGTTTGTTTTGAAAATAAATTCTATACTATAAAATAAATTGGCCAGACCTACCAGAGACCAGTTTGTTAATGTTTTGAATTGACCATAATACAATTAGGAACATACAAAGGAAGGCGGAGAAAATCCTTCACCCCTTTCACCAACTTCGTTGTCACTTCATCATCCACCTATAACCAGTTGGCTTGTGAGGATTTTGAGTGTCCATTGTTATGAATACGACATTTCCCGTAAATTGTAGCGCATCCAGAGTATCTAACCTTGATCTTTACGCATACAATGTTTGCAGACCAGTTTTAGGGCTATCAAAACAAAAATTAGACAAAATAAAGTGTGGTATTCTGCTACCACATATTAGAACATCAAAAACGTGTGTACTTAAACCATTGATTAGATGAGATTTTACTTCAAGTACTTAGACTTGTATTATCTATCATCTATGTAACCTGATGACGCTGCAGATCGGGTTAGTCCTATCACCTGGGCCTAACACCTCATGCGTTGTCATATATTTGCAACCTGGCATTACAATACTTCAGTTACCTACATATATCGAGATAACCTTATATTTCTTAATGCGCGTGCATATATATAAACACCCTAGTAATAAAGTCATTAATATGTATAAGTATATTTATTGATACATTTAATCTTACATTTATAAATGCATACATAAATCAGATACATAATAATAATAGCTGAACATAAGCTTTAGGTCCCTTGGTATTGTTAAGGTCTCCTAGGTTGCTCTGTTATGATCTTATTAGAGATGATATTATTGCGTAAAGATAAGATCAGTATGTTGATCAAACCTTCTACAATATCTTGATCTTCTCTTTTCCAGGTTTGCTGGGTCACACGCTCCTTCATCTTCTGGAGCAGGTCCCATACCTGGTTATACAAGCGAGAGATAATGTCACTCCTCTGCTTGCATCTGGATAGAGACTAAACTCTCTATCCCAGGCCGCCTCTGTGTCCCACAGTCTATCATCGGGGACCACTGGTGGCCGACCAGAGTTACTACCTCCTTGCATGGTGGAGTTGAATGCTTGTATCTGCTCCACAATCTCGCCTAGGAAGTCGTACATGTTCTCCATCTCATCTCGTCCCTCTTCAGCTCTCGAGGCAGGAACAGTAGTGATTGGAGTGTTCCCACTTATTGAAGGAACAAGGTCAGCTGGATCGATCTCCTCATCATGTCCATCATCAGGTATCAATATTCGTGCTTGGTTCATCATCGGTTAGTTCTCGTTGCTCATGTTGGTTGACTCTCTCTGTAGTTGTCTGTGCACTGTATATAGCACAGGTCCCTGGACGGCTGTGTGCAGGGAGACTTATGTCTACTCTGCAGCGGTCCGGGATGTACTGATCTCTCTGGCATTCTGTTGGATTCAAGGGACTGTTCACTCATCTGAAGAACAATCCGAAATACAACAAAAGTTTGGTATCATTTTAAAGATTTTCAGGATAGCTTCTTAAGGCTTCTAAGATTTTGTTTTTTTTTACAGAATTTTTTTTCTTTCTCTAAAATTCCATTTACTCAGAGTCAGAAGTTAAGAAGCTAAACGGAAATAAAAAACGGTGAAGAAGAAAAACGATAAATAAAACAGAAATGAAAAACGTTTAACGAAAACGGTTATGGAAACAGAAATGAAAAACGTTAAACAAAAATCGTTATGGAAATAGAAATGAAAAACGTTCAACGAAAATGGTAATGGTAATGAAAACAGTCATAAAAAAACGTTCAATGAACGTGGTAATGGAAACAGAAATGAAAAACGTTAAACGAAAATGGTTATGGAAACAGAAATGAAAAACGTGAAACGAAAATGGTAATGGAAAACAGAATTGAAAAACAGCTTAAGAGAACAAACATGAAGAACGGTAATGGAAAACATTATCAGGAAACAGGATAATGGAAATGAACATTGAAAAATGAAAAGTTTTTAATTATGTTTTATTTCTGTCTTATGACAAAACTTTACATAGCAGAAATAAACTAGTAGAAAATACAATACATGAAATACAAATAGAAATTAAGCAAAAAATATCATCATTCATCCATATTTTCTATCTCTTCTCAGCTATCTGTACACAAGCAAACAATATGATATATATATATTTTTATTTTTAAATCTCTAGATATTGGTGTGTTTTTTTGAGTCTTTAAAAATGAATGTGTAAGTTTCCATGTTTAATGAACATGACTTAAACTTTTTATCTTTCAACCACTTTAGTTTGTCCCCTACTCTACCAACTGCCATATCTAACTTTTTAACTTTAAAAATGTATATATTTAAAGTTCAAGAAATACAGAAATACTTTGTAAAACAGGATAAAGGTACATAAACTCTCCTACAACAGTAGTTTAACACATAATAATTGTACCAATTTTGGTTAATATCTGTTATAATCATTACTGCAGAAAAATATGATTTGATCTAATGACTCACGGGACACCCTGTGCATCAATGTAGTTTTATAACATTGCAAAAAAAAAGTTTGAATAATAATAAAAACTTTCCTGGTTTAGTACAGAGATAAGTTTAATATTTCTGTTTACTTTTTTCATGATTGCATGATACAATATTTTTACAATAAACAACACAGACACGTTCAGAGACACAGATCTTTATAAGTTCTTTAATACAAGAAAAATATGAACTAAGAATGGATAGTTAAACTACTTTTCTAGAATGACGGGAAGTGTACAAGAGAAGTAGTTGAACTAAGAATGGATGGTTAAACTACTTCTCTAGAATGACAGAAAGTGTGAAAGAGAAGAAGTTTAACTTGGAATGGATAGTTAAACTACTTCTCTAGAATGACAGAAAGTATATAAGAGAAGTAGTTGAACTAGGAATGGATAGCTAAATTACTTCTCTAGAATGACAGAAAGTACACAAGAGAAGTAGTTGAACTAGGAATTGATAGTTAAACTACTTCTCTAGAATGGAAGAAAGTGTGAAAGAGAAGAAGTTTAAATAGGAATGGATTGTTAAACTACTTCTCTAGAATGGAAGAAAGTGTGAAAGAGAAGAAGTTTAAATAGGAATGGATAGTTAAACTACTTCTCTAGAATGGAAGAAAGTGTGAAAGAGAAGAAGTTTAAAGGAATGGATAGTTAAACTACTTCTCTAGAATGGAAGAAAGTGTGAAAGAGAAGAAGTTTAAATAGGAATGGATTGTTAAACTACTTCTCTAGAATGGAAGAAAGTGTGAAAGAGAAGAAGTTTAAATAGGAATGGATTATTAAACTACTTCTCTAGAATGGAAGAAAGTGTGAAAGAGAAGAAGTTTAAATAGGAATGGATTGTTAAACAAGAAAGTGTGAAAGAGAAGAAGTTTAAATAGGAATGGATTGTTAAACTACTTCTCTAGTATAGCAGAAAGTGCACAATTAAATTGACCTCATGATGTCTACCTAGTAACTTACTTTATTTATACAACATTAGACAGACAGTATTGATTCATTCCTTTCTAGGTCATATTTGAATATTTTCCAATAAAGATATATCAATCTAATCAGGTCTACACCCTTTACCTAGGGATAGGCTCGTTCGGTGTTTTTTTTCGATTCCTTTATCAATGAACAACTCATTTCAAAAAAGTGTTGTTAAAGGGACTGTACAGGAAAAATTAAAGGGGGTATATGCTGAAAACTGAGAATCTTAGGAGTTAAACGATACCTATCAGACAACTATCTGATGTTTCTGTCTCGAGAAATTGGCGTAAAACTGTGCCAAAATTATACCAAAACGTATCACGTGACCAGTGCATTATACTGGTCACGTGATAAAGACGGAGACACGTGACAATAATACTGCACTGCCATTGGTAGGAGTTCTGGTGACATATTCTGGAGGCATAAATAATATTATCAATTATTTAAAGGAATTGAGTCTTTGCCACAAACTCTGATTTTCTAATCACTATATCTTTGGAACGAAATTTTGCCGACCTTAGATATTTCAAACTATGAATTCTGTTAGATCATATAATCTGAATTTGAAATATCAAAGGTTTACAACATCAAGTTCTAAAGATATTGAGGTCTAAATATTTGATTTTGTTCCAAAGACTCAATTCCTTTATTAAAAATGAAAAATTATTCAATTAAAATAATAATAGAAGCCAACTTGCGTTTCTCAGGCTCCTCTGGGATATCGTTGGTTGCATAATTGTTAAATATGATCTGTTTAATACTACGAATCTGTAAATCCGATCATAACTCAGAAACTTCTTAACATTGACCATAAAGTTTGATTGGGGAACTGGGTAGAACCAAAAAAATCCTTAACTTAGCTTAAAAATGTTAAGAGCGGGTGGATTTTTAAGCAGAAAGTTTGGTTTGCAGGCAAAGCTGGGTTTCCCAAGCTAGTTTAATCTAAAGAAAGAAAAACACTTTTAGTCTACAGAGTGCAATATTATCAATAAACTATTTCCCTGCACTGAATTCCACTGAGGAACATAAAACACTGAGTAGATTTTAGAAGAAAGGGTGTATCTTGGGGGGGGGGGGGGAATAAAAAGTTAGGGAAGTTTTATACAGTAAGTGATTTCATAAAATAAATGTATGTTAAAATGTTCAAATATTAAATAATAATGAAATCAAACTTCATTGTAATTTGTACATAATAAAAACAAAATGTTTGTTGTAAAAACATGTTAGAAACCTTTGTACATTAATATCCCTAGAAGGGGGTCATTTATTTGGCGTACTACTCCGTTTTGCCTTACAAAAACTGTATTTGTACTGTACACTGTACAGCTTGCTGTAGCGGATTAAAATTCAGCCCAGTACTTGAACCAGAGATTACAGTGATATGTGTTCTGCATACAGTACACTACACAACTTCCTTTGTCTGCCTAAAAGTCAGACCTGTTCTTCAATTGAACTGGAATTTTCAACGATTTGCGAGATCTTTAAAAAAGTTAAAATTGTATTGAAAAATGAGGGAAAGATTGTTCAGTTGGTAGTTTTAAGAGAAAAATTGCATCACATTTTGAAAATATTTTACCTTCATTCTCCTTTAACCCTGTAAAGACTTGGGGTCTGAAACTATTTATAGCCTGGGAGGGCGTCAAACGCCCCCCCCTCCCCCTAGAAAAGGCCTTAAAGAATAGNTGCACCTCTGGTCGTTTCATTTTTTTAATATAAGGCCAATTTCCCAAACTAATTTGTCTGAAATTAATTTAATATGTTTCTTGTTTACTTTGTTGTTCTTTGGGTCAAAGAGAGAAACAAGGATCTTTAAGATTATAATATGAGATTAGGGCTGGACACTGAGCGGTTTTAGAAACTTTTTTCGGCTTTCGAATGACGGGTTTACGAAAATCTACGAAGTCTGATCGATGCATATTGCAAAAATAGGCTAAAATAGCTTGCAAAAAAATATTCAAATTTCAAAAAATCTTCAATCTCGAAAATTATCATGGTATCTATCCCAAACTAGTTTATAATCGTGAATACATATAAAAATCTTTAAATATGTGTAATTCACAATCGTAGCAGAGACCAATTTCTTGATGTTTGAATTGACCACAATACAATTAGGAACTTACAAAGGCAGTAAATTATGCTATTGTTAAGTTTTAGTGAATAGATTTAATGATCATAATTTCATTTCATTTTAAGCCAACGAAAATATATAGGGAAAATAAGAAATTTAATAAAAATCCAGAAAGAGCATTTAAAGTACTTTTTTCTGCATTATATGTTTTTGAGTTTTGAAAATGATAGTTAGTTTTTTCTTAAATATTTTTCTTTTTTTCTTCAAAATTAGATCAATTTAACAATTTTGGATTTCTTTGATTTTTTTTCATTAATATTTACCGATTGGCGTTAATTACGATCAATTTTTATGACTAATATTCCGCGGTAAGAAAGTTTTTTTTACATTTTTAAGTTGGCCCGTAAAAATTAGTCAAACTTTACGGATGAATAAATGTAAATTTTAGGTTTTAAATTTAATTAAATTACGACAGGTTGCCGTCTGCCGGCCTTTAAAAAAGTTCTTCACCCCCCCCCCCTTCCCAAAAAAATGTGTTGAAATAAAAATTTGTAAATTTAAAAATGTCTGTGTTCAAGTATTCTAATCATGGAGTTCTCCTTAATTTTAATCCGGTTTTCAGCTGGTTTTCGAATTTTACGATTTTACAATAATTGTAACGATTTTGGTCAGAGCAAGTACGTTTTTATGACAATCATACTCAAACCATGTGTTTACAATTTAAAAAAGCGTAAACCCAGAAGATCCCAGTGGTTTCAGAAGGACATTTTTAATCCTTTCCTAAATTAAACATGAAATTATTCATAAATAGATATTTCTGATTTCTTTCAGGTTACTTAATTTCTTTTACTTTAATTTGTCTCTCAAATTGTTTTTTTTCTGTTGAGTGACATATTTTTACTTTTTAGTCAATAATCAATCATCATGTTTTCTGCAAACTTCTATTATATGATTTTGTTAAATTATTATGTTTTCCCTGGTCACATTGTAACGCTTGTCTAAATTTAAAAATGGATTTAATGCAATATTGTAAAACATAATACAAAAATGATAATAACTAATTACAGTTCTATTTTAATTTTATTCAATGTTGGGGGGAATTTGAAAAGGGATTAAAGGAACATTAGAAAAGTTAACTAACCACAGATATATTCTATCGTATAATTGGAATAAATAGAATCTCAAAAACTTTGATAGAATCTCAAAAACTTTGATAGAATCTAATAAAACTTTGATAACATTTAATGAAACTTTGATAGAATCAAATAAAACTTGATAACATTTAATGAAACTTTGATGGAATTTAATAAAACGTTTAAATCAAGAACATAATGATATAACAAAAAAGAGGTCACAACCAACTTTCTTGTAAATTTGTTGATTTGAGAATTTTTTGCAAAGAGAACAAAATTTTAATTTTATTTGAACTTCAAACAGTCTCAATTTTCTCGATATAATTGTTGTTGAGATCTCTGCTTTGCTTCACGTTTAATTAATGAAAACAATTATGTAGATTTTAAAACTGTCCAATAATGTATAAAAATTAAACATTGCAAGAGCCACATTTTAGTATCTAAAACAGTGTTTAAACCCTATTCCAGCTGGGGGGGGAGGTCCCTGGGAATACCCCCCCTTAAACGTTTTTTGGACATAACTCTAAAAGTATTTGTCTGACGTTGTTCAAATTTTTTACTTTTATAACTAACACTTTAGGGTTAAAGCGGAGTTTTTATACCTACTGCCTGAATGCCTTTACCAGACTAAATCTATATTTAGACTTACATATCTTTAACGCAAAATAGTCTATTTCCTTATTATGTTTCAAATCTAAAACATTTTAACCATTTTTGGAAAGCCTTTAGACTCTGCTTTAATAAATATTTGCAAATTTGCAAAATTTCAAATATTTTTTTGCAAAATTTAGTTATTTAGCAAACAATGTGCAAAAACAAAAAGTGCGTGAACTGTTAAAAATTATATACTTTTGAAAAGCCCTTGATCCCATGAATTCGAATATGCAAAATTATTTTCAACATTTTAAAAAACTTAATGTGTTTTCAAGGAAAACTGAAAATGTGCAACCGTCCTGTAAAAGCGTCTGTGCCAAAAATCTAAGCAAAATTTCTTCACAAAAATTGTGCAATTCACCAACTTTTGTTGAAGGCTTGGCAGGCATCACCGTTCATCATACTTAATCAAAAATCACTTACAAAGACAATATCAAAATTGTCACTGAATTCCCATGTTTACTGGATCGATCTACAAAGACAAAGTCTGAAGATATTATAAATCCTATAAGCCCTGTTCCAGATATAGGATCTAACCCCCATAGTTTCCTATCCTGCTGTTTAACCTAGCTCAGGGTTAGTTTATAAGCTCTAGAGAAGTTATTAATCTCCAGAACCAAGAGTTCAATTTCGGGTTTCCAGGTTTACCAAATATCTTTTGACGTCATAGCTTTTCATACAGTTATAGAATCCAAATATTTCAGGGGTAAATACTGGATACAGGGTTGGGGGGTCAAAATTTCCAGGGGGTAGAATGTTAAATACTGGATACAGGTTTGGAGGGGGGGTCAAAAATTAAATTACGACAGAAGGGTAAATACTGGATACAGGGGGGGATATCATAATATCCAGGGGGGTAGGAGGGTAAATACTGGATACAGGGGGGGGATATCATAATATCCAGGGGGGTAGGAGGGTAAATACTGGATACAGGGGGGGGATATCATAATATCCAGGGGGGTAGGAGGGTAAATACTGAATACAGGGGGGGATATCATAATATCCAGGGGGGCAGTATTGGGAAAAGTACGTTGAGGTGGAACCAACTTGTTTGATGTACACTAATTACTGGTTTATTTACAGAAAACATTCCTAAATATTTTAAACATTACCTACAATTACCGAGACTTTAGCTAATGCATTACATTTGTTGTTGTTTTTATATTATCTGTTGTTTGTTTACAATAAAACAGAGCTGACTCAATACGTCACGGTAAGATGAAATGTAAACAGTTTCTAGCAACCTCTCTCCTTGGTTCTTTTCCTCTATAGCAGTGAACTATGAAAGCAATTGAGGCTTTGCCACAAACTCTGTTTTTCTCATTATCTTTGCAGCACAATATCGTAGACCTTAGATATTTAGAACTACGAATTCTGTTGGATCAAATAATCAAAGTTTATAATATAGGGATTATAAAATTTGAGTTTGTGACAAAGACTCAATTCCTTTAGAAATCAGAATGAGCAAAACCTTTTACATAAAGCCTTATCCTTTACAGGCATATTAAAGTATTTAAAAACTTTTAATATGTTCGATCCTTTTCTCCTTAAGGTTAATTGTTTAATCTATTCTATTTTCTGAAAAATAAAGGAATTGAGTCTTTGCCACAAACTCTGACATTCTAATTCCTATATCTTTGAACTCCAATACCGTAGACCTTAGATATTTCAAGATATGAATTCATGTTAGGTCAAATAATCTAAGTTTAAAATATCAAAGGTTTACACCATTAGGTTGCTGTTGCTGAGGGGATTACAAAATTTGAGTTTGTGCCAAAGACTCAATTCTAGTCCTGCCCCAAACTTTGACTCCGAAATAATTTGAAAACTTTTAATATGTTCGATCAGTTTCTCCCTAAGGTTAATTGTTTAATCTCATCTCAGTTTTGGAATAAAACAACAAAATAAACTTCTAAACAAAAGAAACTGTGGACAATTTAACAAATAATTTCACAAATATAAAACTTCTTCTATAAACCCACCTGTGACCGATGTCCATGGTGTTCACTGTTTAATCATAGAATTAATTTATAATTCAAAATCAAAATAAACCAACTAAAACATTGATGATACTTGTATGTAATATAAGTCCACATAATTCATCATTCATGCAAAATTCGAGCAGTATTTTGCCAATAATTTCCCCTTTTAAACTTAAACTATAGAGCGTGCGCAATTAGGAAAATGTATATGTCTAGGGCTATTAGTAAACCAAAGCCCGAGGCGTTCAGATCTAAGCTGTATAATAATTTGATTAATAACATTCAAAGTTGTCCAGATATCAGTAAAGTGTTGTCAAAATCTGTACGTTAATTTAAATGTTTCAAATGCAGTTGTTCGCCCCTTTCTAAGTTCTTACTAACACTCAAAATCCTTATATCTTTGATATTTCAAATTATAAAATTTGCAAGATCAATTAGTCAAAGTTTGAAAGATCATAATTTGCAAAGACATCATATATTAGAGTTTGAGGTTAGTACTCATGGTTTCTATCTAAATATATTCTTAGTTTGAATAGATATAGCCCTGCAAACTAGACTCAAGGAGTGTAAGTAAAATGTATGCGATAATACTTGGACCCCTTTTCTACCTCGTAATTACTCTAATTTTGATTTTACTCTCAAATATGAGGAACGCAAATTTATCAGATATTCAGTGACGAATTGGATATCGTCTTTGTTATGAATTAGCATTGTAATACCTGATTTAACAAGCCATAGTATTATTATGTCTGCTAGAGTTTATTTCAGGGATTGGGTAAAAGACTGTAAAGATGTGTTTATAATGTCTTCGCAAGATGAACAGTGTAGACGGACAAGTTTATTCTGTTTGTAAACTGCAATTTTCTTGTTTTACTAAGTTCAACCGTATACAGTTAAAACATAAACAAACAAAATGTGAACATAGCAAACGAAACTCTTACAGATTACAGCTTTCTCAGTATAGGTATCACTATACTAAATCATGAATAATTATTATAAAAAGACGATATCTGAATTCCCATGTTTATTGGGACACCCTGTACCAGAAATATCTTTATATATCGATCCTGTAAATAAGTACGATTAACGATGATTATTATGAGAAATTGAATATTTAATGTTTACGATAATTATTTGTATTATGAAATGTTCTTACTAGTAAAGGGTTAAAAGGGGATATGCCGGCTATTAAACAGTGCTAAAACAACGTTTTTTAACTTCTGAAATAAAATGACGGTTTGGTTACAATTAGATTCACAAAGATTTATTGTTCACTGAAAATCACGAAATTTTTAAGTTTTTACTATAATTGAAACGTGATCACCACACGAGAAGGATGTTAACAAATTTGCCTGAGCTAGGAAATGTTGGGTTTCACCGCCGGAGAAAATCTTGGTCAAAAACGACCTTACAGCGAGTAAGATTAATTGTTTTGGTTTACAATTTTTCAATTTAAAACCTGTTTGTTCTTCCCTTGATAGCGCCTCACGAAGCTATGGTCAAAATATTTGAGATTTCAATCTAACGTGCAATTTACTTTAGTTAAATATTAAATGTCACAAATTAATTGAAAAATAACAAATTCATTCAAATCTTTATTCTTAAAATCAAAACAAAGCGAAAAGAAGTAAAAACTGAGTTCTTTTTTCTACAGAGTTACCCACAAAGGATGAGACTGTTGTCTGTAAAGACGACCTGAAAATCTTTAAATCCGACAATTCCAAGGTTAAATTAAGCCTTCTTCCTTGAATATAATCTTGTTTTGGCTTATTTAATGATGAAGCAAAGAGAAAAACAAGTTTACAATTGCTGGAAATTACAAATAAAAGGAAACTAGGCTATTTATTTCAATTGTGAACATTTTCTCTTTGTATATACATTGTAAAACAAAATCAAAAATAATTCGCGGATCTTAAAGAAAATTTCTGGGATTTTAAAAATTTAAAGAAAATCGAATCTTGTTGGAGGCCAAATTTTGAAATGGTGACATGTGAGGTAACACGCAATTTGGGCCCGATCAGTTCAACCGTTTTGCCGTTTATTGGATACATGATTATATATTTCTTAAACTGATGTCAGATAGATAGATAGACAGTATGGATTCTGCACAGTCGTCATGAAGTTTCATGCTTTGTTGGTAACCCTGTAGTTCCTTTAAATGCCGTGAAGAGTTATCTATATAAAAAATAAGACATTCGTATTTATATTCCCTATAGCCAGCCACACGGCTGCAGACTCATAGATAGCGATGAAACATGACTGTTGAGAGACGACTTGAATATCGTCTTTGATCTTTGAAATGGTTAGTAGCATTCAATTCTCAACCAATAAATTTCAGATGCAAAATTCATGTGTTAACTTTTACACAAAATGCCCAAAATAACATAGCAATTCCAAAATGTCGTCTGTCTTTTTTTTGCTGTCAGAGTCACTGAAGATATTAAGGATTTTGTCCAAATTTAGAAAATTGTTTCAAATATCAAAGACGATCTTCAAGTCGCCTCTCATCTTGCATATTTCATGGGACAATCTTAACACATTTGTAGATAAAAATCTTAGATAAAAATGCAAAAAGAAAAAAGTTTTGTTATGTCCTTTGAAGCACAATTCACCGGTATAGTTTATCAATAGTTTATCAGGATATGGAGGCTCAAAAATATTTTTCTTAAATGACATGTTGACAAATTTTGAAATGGGATATTGAACGATCACCGCAATAATATTTTGAGTTGACTCTACCAAAGAATTTAAATCAAAAACGTTCAATGCCCAAGTCTTTTTTTAGGGTAAAAAAAGGGTGCTGGGGGGGTAGATTACAACTATTGACAGAAGAATACAGATACTGATGATAGATAACAGATACTACGAGTAGATTACAGATAATGGGAGTAGATTACGGATACTGGGAGTAAATTACAGCTACTGGGAGTAGATTACATATAATGGGAGTAAATTATAGATACTGGAAGTAGACTACAGATACTGGGCGTAGATTACAGCTACTGGGAGTAGATTTCAGCTACTGAGAGCAGATTACAGCTATTGGGAGTAAATTACAGATACTAGGAGCAGATTTCATCTACTAGGAGTAGATTACAGATACTTGGAGCAGCTTACAACTACTGGGAGTAGATTACATCTACTTGAAGTAGATTACAGATACTGGGAGTAGATTACATCTACTTGAAGTAGATTACAGATACTGGGCGTAGATTGCAGTTACTGGGAGCAGATTACATCTACTGGGAGTAGATTACAGATACTGGGAGCAGATTACATCTACTGGGAGTAGATTACAGATACTGGGAGCAGATTACTGATACTGGGAGTAGATTACAGATACTGGGAGTAGATTACAGATACTGGGAGCAGATTACATCTACTGGGAGGAGATTACATCTAGTTTATGCAGGATGTCCCAGCGCTGAGCGTAATATTCCCCCAAGCTGGGAACTGCTCCAGGTTGAAGAGAAGAGTACCATGAGTGTGGAGAGAGAGCAAGGTTACCACCAGGGAGGAGAGGTTTAACATGATACCAACACAGATCATATCCAGGATCCTACACAACAGGTTCATAAGTTAAGAGAGTGTTTATGAAATATTAAAATAAGATAAGGTTGATATTAATTTATCATTCTTTTTAAATCGAAAGGAAATAAAAGTATTTTAACAGATAAATTCATTAACTGATGCTGAATCATCATGTACTCCTTTTGTTTGCACTAGGACTCACAAGATAAAATAATTCTTCAAGTCAGAACTTGTGTTATGGTAATCCCTTTAATGTGGAAAGTCAACAGAATAAAAATGTCATACAGTTAAACTAAGAGCTTCGGAGACATCGAAAGAGTATGTAAGATGTCGTCTTCACAATATTTCAATTGGTTCATTCTATTATACCTAAATCTCATTTATAAGTTGTAAAAATAGATAAATAGCCATGAATATGCGGGGACAGTTTTAAAGAGCTTCATACAATTGTTCAGTTAAAAATCTAAATATCTGCAGCATTCCATTATCAGTAGGTTAAGAAACCGACATTTTAAAAATTCTTTCAGTTACTCTCCAAGATCTGGATTTTAAGGTGTTCTTCAATACATCTTGATGTTTTACCTGATCCCACCCGAAGAGAAAACAATGGCATTTGGTGGGGTGGAGACAGGTAGCATAAATGCATTGCTTGCAGTCAGTGTTACACCTAGAGCCAGGTAGAGCGGGTTCACCTTAACAATAATTAGACGTTTATTCTATGCAATAGGGAGGGGGTGCAGCCGCAGGGCCAGCATGACCCCGGCGAAATAACCTTCGAAGTCTCCTTTTTCGAATGATTTTATTACCTAAATTTTTATTTTTTTGATGGATGACATAGTTATACCTGTAATACAGTTGCCATGTTTAAAACAACTGGAAGAACCATGCTGGTTGTTGCAGAGTTAGAAGCTATCTGCGACACAGCTGATGTGATCAGGCAGAGTGCCATGAGGACCAGAGGCGCTGGGAGAACAGAGAGGGGTCTCAGCTGACTTCCAACTAGCTCAGTCAGACACGATGCTTTAGATCCTTCTGCCAGTGCAAAACCTGGAACAAATTCTTAATTTAAGGTTTTCATTTGCTTTTATGGAAAACTTTTTTGGATTATTGTAGAACATGCGGAAGACTATGATTCTTTTGTTATTTTTAGCCTTATAAAAGAAAACATTGCTGAGTTCAATTGCTAGTGCTGTGCAAATTGTTGTTAACAAATAGATTGAAAAATGAATTTGCCAGTCTATATCCTAGTTCGAGAAAATAGTGTATTCGAGCTTTTTCAAGTCGAGGTACAGGTAGGGCTGGGCGCATTCCTGATGGAACGATCGTTCTTTCCCAAGAACGAACGGAACGATCAAGAACGATCCCATCGTTCCGAAAAAAATGAACGCTTAGAACGCGTTCTTAAAAATATTGGAACGATTAGTAAAAGAATGGAACGGAACAGGAATTTCTTGAAAAGAACGGTTAAAATCGTTAACGCGTTCTTATAATCAAGAACTCATTCTAAGTTGGGAACGCATTTTAAATCAGGAATGTTCTTCAGTTTATAATTTCTGTATATCGTACATATAAGGCCGATCCCGCCCCTCTCCCCGCTCTCACAAAATTATACATTGCTCAGCCCAGAAATTATCTAAGCTTATTCTTTTAACCCTAAATTAAAAATATATAATTTAAAGTATTATTCACGGCCGTGAGGAACTTAAAAAAAAAAATTGCAATTTTTTACTTTTTAACCAACTCTTTTCTATAAAACTTTTGTCTTGAATGGAATTGTTCGTTACTAAGAACGAACGGGGGATGGAAACGTTCTTGATTAAGAACAGAACAAGAGGGATGCAACCGTTCTTCAACTAAGAACGCCAAAAACGGAACGGAACAGGAAGACCGTTCTTCTACTCAGAACGGAACGGAACGGAACGAGAACGGAACGATAAAAAAGAGGAACGAGAACGGAACGATTTAGCTGAAGGCCCTCGTTCTAGAACGGAACGGAACGATTTTAAAAAGGTCGGAACGTGCCCAGCCCTAGGTATAGGGTGTCCCAATAAACATGGAAATTTACTGACGAATTCGATTCGTCTTAGTTATGAATTAGCATTGTAATACCTGATTTCAAAAGACATAATATTATTATGTCTGCTAGAGTTTATTTTATGAAAACGATGAAAGATGAAAGATGTGTCTATAATGTCTTTGCAAGATGAACAGTGAAGACGGAAAAGTTTACTCTGTTTATATCCTAGATATATATCTATATCTATATCTATGGTTTATATACTGTAATTTTCTTTTTTTACTTAGAACAACCGTGTGCAGTCAAAACATAAACAAACAAATTTTAAACATAGCAGACGAAATTTTTTCTGATTACAGCTTTCTCAGTAGGTATAACTGTACAAAATCAAAGAATTATTTGAAAAGACGATATCGAATTTGTCACTGAATCACCATGTTTATTGGGACATCCTGTAGTATAAGTGTTCCATTTTTGCAGCATTAATAAAATGAAAGTTGAAAAGTACTGTAGTTGAATTGTTGCAGTAGAATCATTTTAATCATTTTATTCACTTCATCAAGTGCCATCTTTTTTTTTTGGGGGGGGGGGGAATCGAAAATACTTTAGAACGGGAAACATTTTACTAAATTAAAAGCATGATTATTGTTTCTTGGTTTTACTAATGACAACTTTAATACTTGTTTCTTGACTCCAGTTCCTCCAGTCCTAACTTTTTTATTGCTAACATTGCAAAGCTGAATATTTGTATATATACTTCCGGTCCAGGTAATGGAGATTATTGAATTGAACAAGTTTATAGATGCAATTGGGCTGATATTCTTTATTAGTCTATATAGGGAGCATGAAAAATTTAAATCTATTTGTAAAAACAGTAAAAGGATATAATTTAACTATTTTTAAATTTTAGATGCAGCTTTAATAATTTTTAAAAATTTATATCTTTAATATTTTCCTACCTCCCCCCATGAGAAGTATAATCCCCCAAGGGAACCTGGTTCGAACCTGAATAGTTCAATAAAATATTATATTACAGTTGATGGTATAGAATGCTAAGTGTAATGGGGGATCTTTATTTCAGTTTATGAGTCTAGTCAGCCTGCAGTAGACAGTTTTATCCTTATACTGATAGTTTACTGTCAAAGAGATTAGATAACTATAGAGTGGAATTACGTGGAAAAAAAGTGTAAAACCGCCATTTGGTTGTACTGTTTCCTTACTGTCGGTTTACTTCACAAATTTGTGCTATATAACTTTTTGGGCCCTGCATCATCTTTTTATAAAAAAAAATTCTTGAAAAAATTATTTAATTTTCTCTTTATCAATACTCTGAAAACCGCGGGCATGCATTCCAGAGTTTATTTCAGCATAGGCTTTACTTTTCATTCCCAAGTTAATTACAGCATAAACTTCATAAAAATTGTAAAAAAGAAATTGTATGTCCAGGAATCATACTGTATTACTGTGATGTACTGCATATAATTGTACACTTTGAACTCCTTTTCAGGCTGAAAGGGATTGAACAAATTCATACCGAGGGACAGTCTTATTTCCCTTCTATTCTAATATCTGTTCTGTTTTTACTGTCCTTTATCCTCTACTATAGAAAACAGTTAATGTCTCACTTTCCTTAAAGAGACTGTAAATGTAATTTCTAGTGACACTCCATGCAAAGATGGCAATACCCGATTCACACCGGTACCCTTAAAACCCTGATTAATGATGTGGAATATATTATAATTTTTTCTGGTTTAAAACTATGTTAGCTAGTAGATGTGTGTCTTTCTATGAAACTATTGAAGCAAGTTCTAAGCTTTGCATTAGATTTCTTTCTAATTTTTGCAAAAATGACCTTAACACATCAGTTCTTGGCAGAAATTTATTTTCCATTGCAAATGATTGTTCTGTAAATCTTTCTGATCTATAGTAAAATGATAGTTAAGAAACTAATGAAATATTTTGATGTCCCATTGGACCATGCATGGAAAGTTTCGGTTTTACAAGAACTTTTAAATAAAAGAACGAATAATTTATATGTAGAAGGATTCGATGATTACGTAATAACTGAAATGATAAATAAGTTATGTAATAAGTAAAGATCAATGTCGTCTATTTGTGCATAATTTTGCATATTTTTCTTTTTTCTTTTGTAAAGCTATATATTCAAAACTTTATTTAAACAAATTTAAACCACACCATTTATATATGTATTTATATCTTTGTGTGTGAATAAATCTTTATAATATAATAGTATAAAAGTGGCTAACTCTGATTATTTCCGTAGGTTTCCCTGCAGTAGAAATGTGCAAGCCACTTTTGTAGAGAAACCACAGTTAAAAATTATAAACATGCTTTTGAGGGTACCGTTGTGAATCGGGATTTACCATCTTTACTTGGGGGGTAACTTAAAATTCAGGTTCACTGCTATTGTAAACTTGTTTATATCTTTACTAACGTATTTAACATACCAAAAAAGGCTATATTTAGAATAGAAACCTAAATTTAATTCAAGTTTTAGGTCTTCCCTTAAAGTCTCATCCTGTGTGAATAACCTTGTACTATAATATTTATTTATTTATACAAAATATTGTTTATTTCTCTTAAATTCTCTTTAATTAATACATTCATTCGTAGATTTTCTTTTGTCTAACTATTCTTGATCTTTAGCTTTTCAATAATGAATCGAATATCAATATTGTTCAGAATAATTCCCAGGCTTTTCATTATTTTCTGGTGTATCTACTGCATAATATACTTTTCATTACTTTCCTGGTGTACTGCACAATATACTTTTCATTACTTTCCTAGTGTACTGCATTGTTTACTTTAAATTACTTTCCTGGTGTATCTACTGCATAACATACTTTTCATTACTTTCCTGGTGTACTGCATTATTTACTTTTCATTACTTTCCTGGTGTATCTACTGTATAATATACTTTTCATTACTTTCTGGTGTATCTACTGCATAATATACTTGTCATTACTTTCCTGCTGTACTGCATTATTTACTTTTCATTACTTTCCTGGTGTACTGCATAATTTACTTTTCATTTCTTTCCTGGTGTATCTACTGCATTATTGCATTATTTACTTTTCATTACTTTCCTGATGTACTGCATAATTTACTTTTCATTTCTTTCCTGGTCTACTGCATTATTTTCTTTTCATTACTTTCCTGGTGCACAGCATTATTTACTTTTCATTACTTTCCGGATGTACAGCATTATTTACTTATTCACGCACATTCAATGTTTGAATCCTTTCAAATTTTGGGAGTGGGCGGGGGGCTTTCTTTTTACATAACGCTATAAATATATATATATAATCATTGAAATGCAACGAACGTCAAATTTTAAAATAACCTTAAATACAAGGGATGCAACTTCAATTCAAAGACGACTGTACGGATTTTATACTGTCTTCTTAGATTCATGATTCCCAGCAACTGTAAGCTTCTTTCTTTCTTTGCCAAACCATTAAATAAGCCATTTAAATACCACATTCAACTTTCAAGGTCAAAAGACTTGATTGACCTGAAGTCTTAATATCTAAAGAGTTTAAGTTGTCTTTACAGTCCCATCCTGTATGGGTAGCCCTGCTTATCACAAACCGTCTTGTATTTCAGTTTATTCTGATCTTAAAACAGCATTATACTCATACAATCTCAACATTTTTTCAAGGGGTTTTCTTTCCAATAAAATATAAGGGGACTGCACTGTAAACGTAGTTGTTCAAAGTGAGTCTCCATGCAAAAATGGCAATGGAAGATTCACAACGGTACCCTTCAAAGCTATAGTCTTATCAAAAATGAATTGGATATCAATGTTTAAAACTAATTATTTTCAATTGTGGTTTCTCTACTGCAGTTTTGGAATGATCGAACTTTGACCAGAGAAAGGTTTCAAGGGTATCGTTGTCAATCGTACATTGCCATCTTTGCACATGGAAGGTCAATGGAAATTACATTTAAAGTTCCTTGAGAACATAAATCGACAAAATTCCTATAAAAAAAAATAGAACCTGTTCCCAAGTGAGGAGTGTTCCAGCATCTGGATTTTCTTTCGGGTTCCTATAGTTCCAAACATCTTTACTTCAAAATGTATCTTACATTAAATTTAAATATAACTTCATACAACTTCATACAAGATGAATAAAGCGGGGCATTAAAAATTTATTTTGCGCAATCTAGAAAAAAAAACGCTATACACATTTCGTTTCGGCTTTGTATTTTCTTATTGAATCGGGAAAGCCGAAACTAAATTATCAGGCTGCAAAGATTAAGGGATGAATAATTTTGCCTGCATGTCAAATCCAACCATTTTCCCCAATAATAAATAATATATAATAACGAGTAGTTTATTGTAAACTTTAATCAAGTTATATTCTTTGCATGTAAATTTTGCTTATAGTTTTGACTTAAATATTTAAATAATATAATACATGCATATTAAACTTATTTTTAAGTAAACAATTTATAATAAACAAATGTACTCTCCTAGACTGTACAAATACAAAGATTCTTATGTACTGTATATACCTATAACTGTACACGCCTTCGGTTCGGTATTACTTACACACACTCTTTTATATAGTACTGACACACATACATGACGTTTCCGCCCCCTGGGTCAGACATGGAACTTTCGAACCTTTTTTTTGTTACTCTCTGTCAAAGTTGTGAGCAAAATTATATAATTTAGTTTAAAAATATATTCTTTGTTTTACATGTTGCATGCTTAAATTGAAAATACTTTTTATTTTTGTTTTCATTCAACAGTTTATTGAATAAATCTAACCCAGGAGGGAAAAAGCTGGAATTGAAACTCTTGGCTGACATGCAAAACTGGAACTGTTTTTTTCTCTAGTTTTTTTTCTGTTTAAAGAAAGAAAAAAGCATTTTCAATAATGCTATAACCATAAACATTTTTTGTCAACTTTGTAACGCTGAACCAACCACCGCTGGTTCAAATCTTGAATCCACGATTCAAATATACAAATTCATAAAGATTTGATTCGGTGATTCAGGATTTGAACTGTTGGTAAAAAGTTCAGCGACCTCTCCAACTCCTAAAATTTAATTCCAGACTGAAAATTTCACCATATCTTAAAGTTTTGAGTTTTATAATTCAATTATTATATTTTTTTATATAGAATAAGTAATTACATCAAAAAAAACCTTGAATGTTTAAAATTTAATTATAAATTAGAATTCATGAAATTATGATAAAATTTGTTAACCCTAATCAAATGGGCACATAATGGTTTAAACAGAAGAATTTTAGAGAAATATTTGTAATGTAAAGTAAGTGAACAATCCATTTACCTGGTATAGAGAGGTAAAAAATATACACCTCTGCCGCAAATCCCAATTCCCAATCTCAAAATGTTCAGAATGGAATTGTTTACTTCTGAAAAAATTATCCCCAATTCTCAAAAATGTTCCCAATGGAATTGTTTACTTTTGAGCAAATTATCAATGGTAAAGAGGTAAGGATGGTTCCTGGGTATGAGGAAGAGAAGGGAGACTACCAGGATGGTTGGAGATGCTGAACCTATGGTTATCGTCTTACCCTGAAAAAATCAAAAGGTAGCAAATAAAAGTTAATTTTGACAAATATATTGCTTGAAATCTTCAAAAAGACATTTCAATTTTGTTCAGTGTAGAAATTTACTTTTGTTATGTTCAATATGATGTATTTCTGCAAAGTAATAAATGTCGCCAAAAAAAGAATTTCTACTCGGACATATTTTTACTGTAAATTTGTCTAGCTTGTATTAGTCATATTATCAAGGTTCAATCTTAATTTCGTCTTCTTATAGAAATTTACCTGGAAATATAAATGTCGTCTTCCATTTGAGCCTTTACCTGGAAATCTTAATGTCGTCTTCTAGAATTTTTACCTGGGCATTTTGTGATTGCAGAAGCTCTGCCCAACCCGGCATAAATCCGGGATTCCTTAAGCGAATTGTGATTATTCTTACATCACGAATACCCGCCGGATTACAGGGCTACCCACAAAAATTAAAACTTATATGAATGCGTATAAAAATAATGGTTGACTATTGGTTGTCATATCTGAATGATTTGTTAGGAATTAAATTGATTATTTTATAATCCGAGTTGAATGATCAACTATCTTAGTTTGTATGGACGCTACGTTATTCAGCATGAGTCGTTTTTAACAATTTTCTCCTTATAGACGCAACAGATAGAAGTAAGATTAGAACGATCAAAAGCGCTTATTTTTTGCCCTAATCCTATACCCCCTTTCATTTTTCGCGAACACTCCCTTTAAGAATGAGACTAGAATTTTCAAAAAGTTACCAAACCATTTGAAATGCTGATCTTTAACACAACATTTTTACAATTTTAATTAAATTGAGACAGGAGACCTAATTTTAATTTCAGATCTGATATGTAAAGCTTTTAAGGTCGTCCCTTATTTGTAGGTAGTGGTACCCTGTTATAGTGTTGTAATGTACATCGTAAATGCATTGACTCAAAAACACAAAAACTTAGATAATATATTTTAGTCCAACAATGTCTAAATATTTCTATAAGTAAGACTGATCCTTTCTTTATTGTATAACATTTTTATTTCATTTCCGTTATTTCCCTGGGTAAATCCATCTACGCAGTCTGCACAGTAAACATATTAAAAGTTTATACGAGAAAGTTTTTCTAATTTTTCGGTTCTCTAGTTCTCTGGACGTTTCAAGAAATAACTTGATTAAATGTTTCCAGGAGCGAGACATCTTATCCTTGATGGAGAAAATAATAATAAGGATGAAAGAGTAGAAATAGAAAAATAAGGCAGAAAGAGGAAAACGAAAAAAGAAGGATGAGAAATATTAAGTTAAAAATAAAACAGAAAAGGAATTGCGGAGAAAAATAAAAATAAAAGTTGAAAGAGGAGAATTAGAAAAGTAAAAATGAAAGAGGAGAATTAAAAAAGTAAACTGAAGCAGAAAACGGATAACCAAAAAAATTAAGAACGAGAAATGAAAAGCAAAAAATAAATAATGGAAAAACCTGAAAAATCAAGCATTTTATGGAAAAATCAGGAGAAGCAAGAATAAAAACGGATTTATCATATTCAGAAAGTCGTCTTCAATATCTCTGTATATACAGGGTGTCCCAAAAAACATGGGAATTCAGTGACGAATTGGATATCGTCTTTGTTATGAATTAGCATTGTAGTACCTAATTTCAAGAGCCATAATATTATTATGTCTGCTAGAGTTTATTTTATGAAAATGGTAAATGGCTGTAAAGGTGTGTCTATAATGTCTCTGCAAGATGAACAGTGAAGACGGACAAGTTTACTCTGTTTGTATACTGTAATTTTCTTGTTTTACTAAGTACAACCGTATGCAGTCAAAACATAAACAAACAAAATGTGAACTTAGCAGACGAAACTCTTACAAATTATAGCTTTCTCAGTAGGTATCACTTTACTAAATCAAAGAATTATCTAAAAAGACGATATCGAATTCGTCACTGAATTCCCATGTTTTTTGGGACACCCTGTACCTGGTAAACCAGATGAGGACAAGTGTAGAGAAGAGGGATAAAACTGATTTCTCGTGAAAAGACATCGGACCAAGAGATTTATATTTTTCTAAACAAATATTTTAATCAGAATTGGGAACTTTTGAATGGGATATCCTTAATCCCGACCGGTTGATTAACTGGAGATTAATAACAAGAGGAGAACAAGCATTATGTAACCTTAAGATTAAGAAAAAGAGGAGATCAAGCATTGATCTCAATATCCACCATTATAAAGTTTTCAGCTCATATATCTCTGTAAAAACATTAAAAAAAAACATGTCCAGAATCCAGATTGTGCAGACTTTTACATTTCTTCTCTAGACATCTAACTCTGTTACAAAGGTGTTGCATCAAAAGGACTATTGAACAATGATTCATTGGAGTGCACTTGAACGATAATTCAACCAGGCAGTAGTTCACACGATGCAGCAAACTTAATGGTAAATTTAACTAAAGTATTCTAGTGTTCAAGAACCCCGAAAAAGTTAGAAAGAAACCTAAATACGTTTGTTTATGTGGTAAGAATCAACATATTTTTCATGAATTTATCTATTATATTCTCGAGTTTTATTTTAAAAGAGGAACACTATCTATGATCTACTATTAAATGTCGTCTTTATGTCATTGAACTAAATTCCTAGTCCACAAAATCTGGACAAAGTGAACAAAAATAGGAAATAATTCATTGTTATTAAAATATTAAAGTTTAATGAAATTATGATTTCAAATTCAAATTCTGTATCTATCTAGAAATACAACAAAACAAGAAAACTCTGAAATAGGAAGACGACTTTTAAACTCCAGATATGACTTTAAATAGTCAAATAAGCATTAGATGGGGCAATTAATACAGTGTAAACAGACTCATTTCACTTTTTAATTTAATTAATAAGTACTTGTAAACTATTTGCATTGTAACAACATCAAATACACTTTAACTGTTTCTAAATGTCGACTTCCCTTCCACAGTTTTCTGTATACCTAGAAATATATTTTTTACTCCTAAATCAGGAGTTTGCTGTTTGTAGAGAAGAAACCGGATTTCAGATCCCAGGAAGTAAATCTATATTTTTCATTATTTTGTTTCTGCTTTTAAAATCAAAATATAGAAAAGTAAAAGAGACAGTGAGAATTTCAATTTTCATTGAAAATTTTTGTTTTCATCAAGACGACCTTCAAACTCTCTGGTATTGTCTTTGTTTATTAAAATTGAGGATGTAAAATAGGAATTGAGACTTTGCCACAAACTCTGATATTTTAAACTACAGTGAAACCCTTAATAACGAATACATCGAAAGAATTCATCAAGTGTTGTATTCTTCACTTTCTGATAATGGCATTTTGCAGATATTTAGTTTTTTAATTAAATGATTATATGGAACTCTTTAAAACTATTCGCGCATATTCATGGCTATTTATTTATTTTCGCAAATACTGAAATTTACGTAATATAGTATAAAACTCATTGAAAAATTGTAAAGACGACATTTGATAAATTCTTCCGATGTATTCGTTATTAAGGGTTTCACTGTATGATTTCTGTAAGATTAAATATTTAAGATTGAAAAATCAAAAGTTTAAACCATTAAGTTGAAAAGATATAGGGATTAGAAAATTTGAGTTTGTGGCAAAAGATTATTCTGCACTAAAGATGAGACTTCAAAGACGACATGAAAGATTGGTTCAGCCTAAATTCTTAAATTTATGGCGTCTTAGCATCAAATTTTATTTGTTTTTTATAAGCGAATTAGGCAAGAGACGATTGTACAGTATACAGTGTACAGTGTACAGTGTACAATGTACAGTTTACAGTGTACAGTGTACAGTGTACAGTGTACAGTGTACAGTGTACATTTGACAGTGTACAGTGTACACTGTACAGTGTACAGTGTACAGAATTAATTCAAACGTTGTTCTTTCATCGATGGTTCCGTTTCTTTCTGCAAAATCTTAAAAGATAACCATTAAAAGTCCATAATTAGGGCAGAAACTCAAACTCACCTTTAAACGTTGTTTTAAAAGAGTTTCAGGTCGTCTCGATCAAGTCTCAACCTTTGTGGGTAACCCTGTATTTACTAACTGATAAGATTGACAACATGGTTGAAAAATGCAATAATAAAAAAATAAAAAAAATAAAAAATATTCCTGAAGGATTGTCCAAACGAATACAAGGTTTAGAACTAATTGAGGAACTGCAAACAGAATCCAACTTCCAAAATTCAATGGTTGGCCTATAAAAAAAAGTGATAAAAATTCATGAAATAAATAATACCCCTTCTCCCCCCCCCCCCTCCCCTTTAACAAAACACATTCATGAGTATCTTTGTATATAAAGCAGTAATCTCTGTTTGTTTGTTTGTATGTCCGATTTTATTCAGGAACTCCATGCATGATCGATTTGATTGGGGAATTCGGGAGAACCACGGGAATGTTCCTAGCTTGGTTTTGAGATTCAAAGTTGGGTCGGTCGACTCTTATAGGGAAAAATAGCAAAAAATCCTAAATTAAGACTAAGCAAGGGTAAACGGTGGAAGTAACTATGATCAACCCGGGCAACGCTGGGTTTCTAACCTAGGAACCTATATATTTACCTACATATGGCTGCAGAAACTCCATTAGAATCATATTAGGTGGAGTTCCTAAAAAAATCCTAATTATGATCTTGAGATAGAGGATATTTTGAATATTTGATATACTTATTTAAAGGGAGTGGCGGGCAAGGAGGACAAAGGCTTTTACAGTTTTTACAGGTTGTAAAAAAACTCTTTTGTTTAAAAAAGATAATTTTATTCAGTCCTCTATTGTGTTAAACTTAGTCAAACTAAATTGTTTCGCCAGATTTCCTAGATAATTACATTGCTAAGACACCCTTTGAAGAAATTTGAGAAAATCTGTGATTGAAATAAGAAATTTGAGAAAATAATGAAATAAAGAAAGAATCACCTCTGTTAAACACTATTGATTTTATCGAAAACATTTCTAAGAAATCTGTTCATATGCAGCATAACCACATCATATTTCTGATATTGGACGTTCTGAATTTTATTTTCTCCTTAATTATTTCTTGAATACTATTTTATTACAAAGAGAACAGCATAACATTCTTTTATATAGTTATTAAGTAAATAACATTGTAGATATTATTCATAGCTTTTTTACATTGAAAAATGTAAAGCTTATGTTACTCCTTGATAAAGAAAATGTGACCTATTATCGTTCCTGTTCCTCCAACATTTGCAGCATAGGCAACACTTAAAAGCATCATTGTCCTAAATAGAGACGACATTAAAGGAAGACGCACCATGGATGAGGGTCATAGAGGAAAGACAAATGTGTGACATGCAGAATTACCCACAAAGGATGAAACCGTAAAGACGACCCGAAACTCTAAAAATATAACGAATTAAAGCTTGATTTTTGGTTTTGGTAGTCAATTGACTATTTTGATTGTTAACTAAATGATTAAGCACAGAAACACCATCAGTTTTGGCCTTCAAGGAAACCCGAATGCAAGAAAACGGACTCATCAAATTCCGTACAATCGTCTCTGAAGTCTCGTCCTTTGTGGGTAACCCTGTATGTTTACTCTATACTGACATACAGGGTAATCCACAACTCATGGGACTTCAGAGACGACTGAACGGAATTTATGCAGACTTTCTTCTTACAGTTTTGCAGTTCCCTGGAACCAGAGCCCGCGATTTAAAAACTTCGGGAAAATACGGCTCGTGTCTAAGCTGTCGTTGGGCCTTATTTACAACTTGAGCTTTCGGATTCAAGCTGCATCTTATTTTCCACAGATTTGAGTTAAAAACTGGTTTAATATTCTATTTGGCTGATTTTCATGGCAGAAAATGGCGCATTCTGGGTTTTTATGAGAACAAGGCTCAATATTAAGCCTTCTTCTTCACTTAAACCAACCAAGGTCGGTTTCATTTTCATTGGGCCTCCTTACGTCGAGCCGAAGATCTTGCAGCTGTCAATTACGTGACACAAGCTGTCGTGAGAGTTGGGTAGAAGATTGTGTCTTAAAGTCGGGTTTAAGGAACTATAAGGCTTAAGCTTAAAATTTTAATTCGCGGGCTCAGGTACAGTGATAATCAGAAAACTCTGGAATACGAAGTCGACTTTTAAACTCAAGCTATGACTTTTAAGAGCGCATCGAACATGAGACACAGCAATTGTGCAACGTAAACAGACCCATTTCACTTAATAAGTAATTTATTAACTTTCAAGTAAAGCTATTTGATTTAAACAACATCAAATACACTTCAGAACTAAGTTTAAGCTTGGATAAAGGGGAGATCCTTCGTTCAAAAGCTTGAAGACATGCTCTTGTTACGCGAGCCATGCTGCGTATAGAAAGTCTGTTTGTCGCCCCTGTGTATTTCTGAGCTCCCCCTGAAGATCTGTACGGAATGTATTGTGAAAGAACTAGTTTAGGAACTGTTTACAGTCCGACTGCGCAGACGCAAGATTTCTCGCGGAATAGTAACTAATTTATGTCAGTATATGTTTATTCGTTTTGCAAGTATTAGCCGTGTTCAGAATTCTGGGATCACTGAGGTAACTATTTTTATATATATTTATGCTTGTCGGTTTGATTATAATATGATTGATATTTGTATATGTGTTTATTGGTTCCTAGCCACAGTTTTTTAATGCCTGAGTGAATTATTTATTGTAGTTGTATGATTTGTCACTCAAAGCTTTTTCTGTGGGTTTATTAAACTTATTTAGATTGAAGGCTCAGAGAAATAAACGTTCGGAACCTTACTATCATCCTTTTTATTATGAAGAGCGTTGAGAGAAGGGAGTCTTACGATCCGGTCCTGAGAAATACCACACGGTATATATATTAGGTCTTTAGGGAAATCGCTAAGTAGCGAAACAGCTCTATAAAGATGGGTTTAAGAATATTCAGAAAAAGTTGTTGGAAAATAAATAAATTTAGGAGTAAATTACTAGATATACATATTTAAAGATCAAAATCATAATCACTTAGGTGCTAATTCTAATTCTATAAGGTTTGCATGCACATAGATATATTGTCGAATACATATGGTTACCTACAAAGGATCAGACTTTTATATAAAAACCTATCAACATGACGATATGAGGGATCAATAAGGACTTTTCTACTTAATTTGGTTTTATAAGGTACAGTAATTGATCCGGAGAAAAAAACTCAAGATCACAACTGGAGAGTACCAGGAAATTAAGAAGAAAAAAGACTGAATATAAAGTCTGTACAGTAATCTCTGAAGACTCGTGCTTTGATGATGTACCATGCTTTATCTAAGTTACCTCATTTTTATTTGTATTTATAAAGGAACTAACCTGTGTTTGTGTTTAAGATTTAAATGCTCTAAAACAGCTTCCATTATAGGAAGCATCATTGCAGCAGCAGCAGCATTGGAAATCCACATAGACAAGAACGCTGTTGGAAGCATAAACCCAAACATAATCCTGGAATATAATCAGACTTTTTATTTTTTGACCTGCTTTAAGTGCTGTCAATTGTTAACAAGTTTACTCAGTGCACCGTGTCAGAATTGTATAAAATAAATAAAAGGATGTTTACAGGAATTCGTCCAGAGCTGGGAATTTTTGCCCGGGATACCTTTCATCCAAATTGCTTAATCTCGATATACACTGTGAACACTTTTGATTTTCTCTTTCTGGATATCCATTTGGGTTCAAACCATCATTGTTACGCGTAAATTTCTCGGTTTCTGATTGGCTTCTGCAAACGACACTCTGATTGATTGAATTTTAGAGACTTTCTTGGATGTCAAATAAAGCTTAACATTACAAGGAGATCAAGCATTGATCTCGATATCCACAGTTTCCGGCACATGGGGCGGGGGGGGGGGCTTATGGCACCATTGGGGGCTGATTTTATGCACACCTGCTAGTTCCAGTTCCTGCCACCAGGAGTGCTCTAATAGCAATTCTCTTATGCAGTCCTGATTCTTCCACTGCTAGAGCCATCATCAAACTGCCCATGTACATCATGTTTGTTCCCTGCATAAAATGGTATACATTGTGGTGAAATAGTTGTATGTGCAGAATTTTAGATAGATGGTAGTATCTAGTATACCAGGGTATACCTTCAGATAGATGGTAGAGGTAGTGTTGGTATCTAGTATACCAGGGTATACCTTGAGATAGATGGTAGTGTTGGTATCTAGTATACCAGGGTATACCTTGAGATAGATGGTAGAGGTATTGTTGGTATCTAGTATACCAGGGTATACCTTGAGATAGATGGTAGAGGTATTGTTGGTATCTAGTATACCAGGGTATACCTTGAGATAGATGGTAGAGTTAGAGTTGGTATCTAGTATACCAGGGTATACCTTGAGATAGATGGTAGAGGTAGTGTTGGTATCTAGTATACCAGGGTATACCTTGAGATAGATGGTAGAGTTAGTGTTGGTATCTAGTATACCAGGGTATACCTTGAGATAGATGGTAGAGGTAGTGTTGGTATCTAGTATACCAGGGTATACCTTGAGATAGATGGTAGAGGTATTGTTGGTATCTAGTATACCAGGGTATGCCTTGAGATAGATTGTAGAGGTATTGTTGGTATCTAGTATACCAGGGTATACCTTGAGATAGATGGTAGAGGTAGTGTTGGTATCTAGTATACCAGGGTATACCTTGAGATAGATGGTAGAGGTAGTGTTGGTATCTAGTATACCAAGGAATGGGAACATGAAAACAGGAAACATTGAAGTTACTGGAAGTGGAGCTAGCTCTAAAGTCCTAAATTTCAAAATGAAATGAAGGAAATAAATTTTATTTTTTTTATTTATGAAGTTTAATAATTACCAATAAACCGCCATTACTAGAACCACGAAGGCACATTTTAATGCAGTGCTTGATGTGAACAGGAATGGAGAGAAGAGCAATGGAGTTCCAACCTGGAGAACCAACTTTACCCACCACTTCATTCCACACTTAAATAAATCTCAATATTTGATATTCATAGCACATAACTGTTATGCAGTTGTATGATAAAAAGCTGAACACTTGCCTCAAACTCTAATTTTTGAATCTCTATATCTTTGGAACCTGATTATGCAAAGCTTTAGCATTTAAGCTTTGACTTCTAGATCTAGCAGTATTCGCAAATTTGAATATTAGAGGTCTTCGACGTTAGGTTTCAAAAATAAAGATTATGAAATTAGAATTTGAAGAAATTGCTCAGTTCTCTTTATTAGCAAATTGTTGGTATAAACCCTCTCCCTCGCAGATCTAAAAATGTAAAGTTTTAATCTATTTTAAGATTATTTATATCATATTCCATTCTGTCTGCGTAATTTAAGATTTCTTAAGTTTTATATGGTAAATTAGTACACTATTGCGTCAAATATAATGTCTCTGTTTTTGTGTGCATAAAATGCGTCTTTATCCATCAAATGCAATTAAAGAACATGACATGTCGATGACTGACAATTGAATTTTCTAAATATGAAATTATTCTTAAAAATTCTTTGAATCTTGTTTGGATAATTTAACACAGCATGCAATGCGGGATATAGAAGGAGGGGGAAGGAGAAGTATGAGGAGTAAAAAGGGGGTAATGGGATAGGAAACAAAAGGAGGGAAGGAGAAGGATTGAATTGGGTAAGAAGGGGGAAGGAGGGTTGGTATGTTGTTGAATGCCGTACTCTTAAAAGTTTTCTTCCCCCAAACTGTAGCAGTCCAGGCACAACCCGTACGCTATCCAATCCAACCAGGACACAACTCACCTGGCTCTAAATGGACACAAGAGTAGCTTATCAATCTAGCTACCACTCAGGCTCTAAATTCTAAACAAGGACACATGCATAGGCTACTTATCCAGCCCTTCTCTAACTCTAAAGGCCACACAAGGACACAAGCATAGGCTACTTATCCAGCCCTTCTCTAACTCTAAATGCCACACAAGGACACAAGCATAGGCTACTTATCCAGCCCTTCTCTAACTCTAAATGCCACACAAGGACACAAGCATAGGCTACTTATCCAGCCCTTCTCTAACTCTAAATGCCACACAAGGACCCAAGTATTGGCGACTTATCCATCAATTATTCAATATTATATCAATCTTTACCATATAACAAGGTATGATCTCTATTTGTATGTTTCAACGAAACCAAATAGACACAATTACAATACCTTTGTCGTTATCTATAACACATGATTTAAGGCAAATCATGTTACGCGATTACAGCACAATCAGGAATAGTTGTAATTGAGGATATGTCATCACATGATTAAGCCATGTTAAGTATTCATTTAGAACGCAGTTCAAATGAATAAATGGTATACAAACATTGATCTTTAATAATGTACAACGTACGGCAAAATTTATGGAATATCGTGTAGCCCGATATTTATTACAGGTTTGAGATGGAGAAGAGGAAAGGAAGGTAGGGTAGAAATAAGGTAGGAGGGAGGAGGGAGATAACGGTGATGAATTAGAAGGGGTGGGAAGATTTGGAACAATATTAGACAAAAATAAATGAGAATAGGTGGGCAGAGATGTGGAGGAGGAGATGGAGATGATAGAGAAGGGGTGAGTATAAAAGGGAGATTTGGAGATGGAGATGAAGGAGAAGGGGTGTTAAAAAAGAAGATGTAAAGAGAAGCGCAAATTTTTGCTTTCGTTACGCTACATTTTGGCGCGAAAAAATAGCACTTTGCGCAATCATTTGCAAACTTTGTTTTGCACAAAATTGCGCTATTCCGCTTTTGCGCAATTTTGCGAGACAAATTCTCATTGTATAAATTAGTTTTCTATGAGATTGCACTTTTTGGAATATAATTGCAATGCTTAATGGGGAACCAATTCATTGGCTTAAAACTCTATTTTGCAACCTGATGGCACACTGCCAATCAAGATGTGCACGCTCTCACACAAAAATTGAGCAGTATTTTGCCAACTACTCAAACTTAAGCTAGAAACAGACGCGTATGCATTTTTAAAATATGTCAAAGCTTAGAAAAAAGGTAGATACAAAGGTCAAGGCGGTGATACACTTTAAAGTTGAAGCTGTATAGAAATTTGATGACTCGGGATTTTCTATATCTCAGTGGGCATACACCTTTGATATTTCAATCATATGCATAATCGACTAGAAGTAGTCAACATTTGAAATATCAAAGGTTGCGACGATTTTAAAATAAACTATGCATCAATTTTCAATTTTTAATTTTCTAATTTCTTTTATTATTAATATTTGTTTCACAATTTGAAGTTTGTGTTACTAAAAGTAACCAATTCAGAGTAGCATAATTATAATTTTGTTTGTATTTACATTTTTAAATGAACCTTTAGATGTTTTATTCTGTGTTAAAAATTTTCAATTTTGGTCAATTGCGTAAAAAAGGAATTGAGTCTTTGTAACAAAATCAAATATTTATACCCCAATATCTTTAGAACCCGATGTTGTAAACCTTTGATATTTCAAACTCTGATTATTTAATTTAACAGAATTTATAGTTTGAAATATCTAAGGTCTGTAACATTTCGTTCCAAAGATATAGTGATTAGAAAATCAGAGTTTGTGGCAAAGAGTCAATTCCTTTCGTTTTGTGCAAACTACGCCAAAATAATTCGCAAAAACGCACATTGCGCGAAAATTACGCAATTTTTGCGCAAAAAATGGGGTCATTTCGTGGAAACCCTATGGAAAGAGAGAGAAGTACACGGAGGTGGAAGAGAGAAAGAAGAAGGAGGAATGAGGTTGCGATGAAAAAGGGTAAGGGAGGGAGGGGAATACGATAAATGGGAAGGAGATTTCATTTTCAAGTTCACAAGATTAGCATCTCGGAGTTTATATAAATAAAAGCATTTTAGGATGAAAAAAGGCCACGTGCTAGTATTTATAAAAATAGGACAATTCAAAACTGTTCTTACAAATTGTCAGATGGGTAATTTATGAATAAATTTGACATTTTTTGTCCAAATCAAAGAATGTTTCCACCTGTTATTTTCAAAGCGTACGCAAGTATAATTATAATCAAATTAATAAATAAACTCCTAAACAGAACTACAGTCCCTCTACTATAAAACTATCCTTATTTATCTTGTATGAAGGATGCACGAGCGATGTGAATGTATCACCAGAATTATCTCTTAAGACAGATTAAATTAAAATAGTGTAAATGACAAGTTTGCTTTCCCTAACGGAGTCTTGTTTACTGAGATTTCAAGTTCAAATCTGGGATGTATCAAGCAGTTTCGAGCTGTGGGGCCGGCGGATATGGAGGAGTAAAGAGAGCAGAGAAAGGACGGATATGAGAAGGAGTTCAGAGCAAGGACGTATAAAAAGTGGAGTTCAGCGCAAGGAAGGATATAAGTGGGAGTTCAGAGCAAGGACGGAAATAAAGGAGATTAGCGCAAAGACGGATATGAAGTGGAGTTTAGAGCAAGAACGGATATGAAGGGGAGTTCAGAGCAAGGACGTATATAAAGGGGAGTTCAGAGCAAGGACGGATATGAAGTGCAGTTTAGAGCAAGGCGTTTATAAAAGTGAGTTCAGAGCAAGGACATATATGAAGGGGAGTTCAGAGCAAGGACAGATATAAGTGGGAGTTTAGAGTAGGGTCGGAAATAAAGGAGTTCAGAGCAAGGGCGGATATGAGGTGGAGTTCAGAGAAAGGACGGATGTGAAGGGGAGTTCAAAGCAAGGACGGATGTGAAGGGGAGTTCAAAGCTAGTACGTATATGAAGGGGAGTTCAGAGCAAGGACGGATATGAAGGGGAGTTTAGAGCTAGTACGTATATGAAGGGAAGTTCATAGTAAGGACGGATATGAACGGGAGTTTAGAGCAAGGGCGTATAAAAATGATGGTTCAGCGCAAGGAAGGAAATAAAGGAGTTTAGAGCAAGGACAGATATGGAATGGAGCTCCGAGCAAGAACGGATATAAAGGGAAGTTCAGAGCAAGGACGGATATGAAGGGGAGTTCAAAGCAAGAGCGGATATAAAGGGGAGTTCAGAGCAAGAGCGGAATTAAAGGGGAGTTCAGAGCAAGAGCGGAATTAAAGTGGAGTTCAGAGCAAGAGCGGATATGAAGGGGAGTTCAGAGCAAGAGCGGATATAAAGGGGAGTTCAGAGCAAGAGCGGATATGAAGGGGAGTTCAGAGCAAGGATTGATATGAAGTGGAGTTTAGAGCAGGGTCGTAAATAAAGGAAGTTAAAGAAAGGACTGATATGAACTTGAGTACAGAGCAAGGACGGATAAAGAGTGCTTTGTGCAAACAGAGAAGTAATTTAGGATTAGTAAAGAAAACTTACAAAAAAATTATTGAACAGAATTTTGATTGTGATTTTATCTTTAAATATAGAAAAACATGAAATGGGATATAGCTAAATAATGAAATTTTAAAATCTAGAAAAGAATCGTTGCCGAGCCCTTCTTTTCTGAACTTTATAACTCAATTACGGCGTTCAATCGTAAAATCTGGTCTGCACATTTTATATAAACTATAAAATCAATTGCAAAAATGTCAGAGAGAATTTTATTACAGCCAAGATAGTTTGCACTATCTATATATACCAGTATCTTTATCTACCATGAAACAATATTTTAAAGTATCTAAAAAACACCGTTTTATCAAAATCCTTTTAAACAGTTGGTAGAACTGCAGTAGTCGACAATACACGTGGAACTGAATACTTGTCAGAGGATTTGAAATGTGTAAAATTATAAAATCTTGTCTGGCAGTTATTTTTTCAATTTCAAGTACTGCCACTGACAGCTTTAAGGGACTGGAGACTCAATTTCAAGTAGTATGTCGGATTCACAACGGTACATTTAGATGCTTTCTCTAGCCAAGAATGTTTGAAAAAATTCGTCATTTTCTTTGAAAATTTTGAATCTGAGTTTCTTAACAATGTGATCTTACGGATTTAGGATTTAGAAACAGTGGAATAAATTGGCAAAAAGAAAGGCTTTACAAGCTAGAAGAACGACATTATCTTTCAACTTATTGATCAGATAAGGGTGCGTTGTGAATTGGACATTCCCCAATTTACATGAAGGGTCACTTAAAATTACGTATACAGTCCCTTTAAACACTCATAAAAAAATCAAATGACTTTTTAAGTGTTTTATGGAGACTGCTTGCTTGAAAATAACAATTCAAACAAGTGAACTAGTAAGGCCTCTTCATTTTTTTAGATTTTTCATATTTTGAAATCTTCAACTTATTTGTAGAAAGCTATTTATTTTGTTATCTTTCTATCTTTTCTATCAAATCATATTTTTTATATAGTTAGAATACAAAGTTAGAATATACAAAAGTTAGAATATACAAAAGTTAAAATATACAAAAGTTAGAATATACAAAAGTTAAGATATACAAAAGTTAAAATATACTAAAGTTAGAATATACTAAAGTTAAAATATACTAAAGTTAGAATATACTAAAGTTAGAATATACAAAAGTTAAAATATACTAAAGTTAGAATATACTAAAGTTAAAATATACTAAAGATAGAATATACAAAAGTTAAAATATACTAAAGTTAGAATATACTAAAGTTAAAATATACAAAAGTTAGAATATACTAAAGTTAAAATATACTAAAGTTAGAATATACTAAAGTTAAAATATACTTAAGTTAGAATATACTAAAGTTAAAATATACTAAAGTTAGAATATATTAAAGTTAAAATATACTAAAGTTAAAATATACTAAAGTTAGAATATACTAAAGTTAGAATATACAAAAGTTAAAATATACTAAAGTTAAAATATACTAAAGTTAGAATATACTAAAGTTAAAATATACTAAAGTTAGAATATACTAAAGTTAAAATATACTAAAGTTAGAATATACAAAAGTTAAAATATACTAAAGTTAGAATATACAAAAGTTAAAATATACTAAAGTTAGAATATACTAAAGTTAAAATATACTGCAATGATAACCAGAAAACTCTGAAATAGGAAGACGACTTTAAAGCAAAACTTGATGTTGTTACAAAGCAAATAGTTTTACTATACAATACTTATTAATTTACTAATTAAATGAAATATATCTTTTTACACTGCACAATTAATTGCTGTGTCCCATGCTTATTAGACTATTTAAAGTCATCATAACTTAATTATAAAAGTCGTCTCCCTATTTCAGAGTTTTCTGGTTATTACTATAAAGTTAGAATATACTCCACATTTCTGTATATTTTGTGTTTTCTAAAACATGTTGAAAAGATGCGGGTAGATTGTACTATTTTAACATTTTAACATTTTAACAACACTTATTCATTTCAAGTGCACTTCTATTGCAGGGTACGCACAACTAACATGATCTAAGTATGTCCGGCCTGTATCTGGATAAACCCAGAGATATTTGGATCTGTTTATCAAAATCTAGCAAACAAAGCACGATGGAGTAGATATGATTTGTAATGCACCCAACCCAGCAAAAAGTATAATTATATCAATACAAAAAATTTAAGTTTAATGCCTAAAACGGGTTTGAAAAAAAAAAGTCACCGACATTTTAACAAATACATCTAAATCACCGTGAGGGGTGTTTACAGAAATTAGTTCCAGTGTGTAAAAGGGAAAACTGCACACAGACACCCCCACCCCCTTCCAATATTCCCCCTTCCCCCTCCCCTCCTTCCTCTTCCTACTCTCAAAGAACTGTAATGCTTTGTTAATGCTTTTTTTCTAGANCCAACCTACCTATCTACCAACCTACCTATCTACCAACCTACCTATCTACCAACCTACCTATCTACCAACCTACCTATCTACCAACCTACCTATCTACCAACCTACCTATCTACCAACCTACCTATCTACCAACCTACCTATCTACCAACTTACCTATCTACCTATCTACCAACCAACCTATCTACCAACCTACCTATCTATCTATCTATCTTCCTATCTACCAACCTACCTATCTACCTACCTATCTATCTACCAACCTACCTATCTACCAACCTACCTATCTACCAACCTACCTATCTATCTATCTACCTACCTATCTACCAACCTACCTACCTATCTACCAACCAACCTATCTCCCAACCTACCTATCTACCAACCTACCTATCTATCTATCTACCTACCTATCCCCAATATATTGCGTGTACAGTCTAAGTCTAGACTAGAAGAATTCCAACCCAAATATTATTCATTCAGAAACTGTTTGAAATATAATATTACTGGGGTAGAAAATCTTCTAATCCTGCCTCTTATTCAATTTTCCAGGCTCTTGATTTCATGTTCATAATATCCATGCACTCAATACTTTTTACATTCAATTTAAACCATACTGCCAGATAAAAGAAAATGAGGAAATGTCAGAAAAAATCAAATAAATATTTGGGGAATGTTGAAAATGGTTGTTTTGGGTTTAAAGAATCAATATATTAAGTAACTACTACTAAGAAAGTAAGCATATTATCTACAAAAAAATAGAAAATAACAAAAATACAAATTAAGTGTTCTATAAGGAAATATTTAAAAATCTACGAAAATAGAGGATTAGGGAAAGTTACATTTTTATTGTTTTCATTTTTAAAATAATTGGTGGTGGATTGTTAGCATTTTTCGGCAATGAACTCATAACTTATAGGAATAAGAATTGTAGGTTTTATACTAATATTGAAAGAAAAAAATTTGTTCAAAGTAGGTCAATTGTTTTTTTCGTTTTTTTTTAAATTTCTGTATCATATTACAAATTATTAAATAATATTAAATTTAAAAATCAGCGAGGAAAAACAAAAGATAACAAAAAAATAAAAATAAAAAAAATCTCCAAAGACAATTGTATTTATTTAATTTGTTATCAAATTATTTAGACTTATAGAAAATAAAATTAAAATTATTTTAAAAATGAGGATAGTAGGATGGAGGGTAGGAGGGGAGGGAAAATGAGGATAGGAGGATGGAGGGTAGGAGGGGAGGGAAAATAAGGATAGTAGGATGGAGGATAATTGGCGAGGAGAAAATGAGGATAGTAGGATGGAGGGTAGGAGGGGAGGGAAAATGAGGATAGGGGGATGGAGGGTAGGAGGGGAGGGAAAAAGGAAAAAAGAATGATAAATGTGTATAAATAATTTCACGCAACCTCTCTAAATGATGGCAGTAATGTCTGGTCCAAAGCAAAATATTTATTTTTAATCAATTTAGATTTATCTTTATTGTGAAATTGACATTTATATTTCTTGATTTATCCTAAACACTAAAAATACGTTTCACCCATTGCGCTTTCAACTTGATGTTAAAGAATCTGAAATAATCCAAAACTTACAAATTTGTATATTCTGCATTTTGTATTTCGGGAGTTGGTCTTTCAGGAAAATGTATTTTAGGAGTTTGTCTTTCAGAAGTTTGTCTTTCAGGAGTTTGTCATTTAGGAGTTGGTCTTTAAGGAGTTTGTATTTTTAGAGTTTATCTTTCATGATTTTGTAAAAAGGAGTTTGTCTTTCAGGAGTTTGTCTTTCAGGAGTTTGTCTTTCAGGAGTTTGCCATTTAGGAGTTGGTCTTTAAGGAGCTTGTCTTACAAGACATTTACTTTCAGGAGTTTGTGTTTAAAGTTTTAGGAGTTTGTCTTTCAAATGATTGCCTTTCAGGAGTTTTTCTTTCAGGAGTTTAAACTTTCAGGAGTTAAACTTTTCAGATTATTGCATTTCAGGAGTTTGTCTTTCAGGAGTTTGTCTTTCAGGAGTTTGTCTTCCAGGACTTTGTCTTTCAGGAGTTTGTCTTTCAGGAATTGGCTTTCAGGAGTTTGTCTTTTAGGAGTTTGTCTTTCAGGAGTTTGTCTTTCAGGAATTGTCTTTCAGGAGTTTGTCTTTTAGGAGTTTGTCTTTCTGGAGTTTCAAAATTTAATGGAAATCGAATTTTGTTGGAGGCCAATTTTTTTTTAATTTGATCATCCATAAACCGTCCCTGGGGTCAGGTGAGGTCCCACAAAAAATGTGGGCCGGATCGGTTCAGCCGTTTTGAATTCTATCGAACACAAACAAACAAGCAAACACCCAGACAAGCAAAGTACATATAAAGATAGATATATTCTGTTCTCCCTTGAATTTATTTTCTGTAGAGCTTGAAATAAATTAGTTGGTTGGAAGTACAGGAGAATGAATGATTATACCCCTCATCAGTATAAGTATATAATATATATATATTTAGATATTTGAACATATTTCTTATTTATTTCACTCCCTTTTTCCTCATCGTGACACCCTTGATTATGTTTAAAACCGGTTTTAAACTTTTTGTGGTTAGTTGTGACCCCGGATATTTATTTTCGTACTTTTTCCTCCTTTAGTATCGTAATGAAGGGCATAACGGTAGAATTGATTGTGCGAATTATAAGCATGAGGTTTGCAAATATGTTTACTTTGCCAAAAATGATTTATGGATTGTACTTTAGTTACGATCTTACGGCGAGAACTAAAGGTAAATTAGATGATTTGGCATATTCTGTGATTAATTTGCAGTTTGCAGAATAAATAGAAGGTCGCAGAATGCACGGTGATTTGCTTAACAAAGTGCAGACGGCTTAAGTAAACAGGATTTCGCAGAGCATGAAGCAATTTTCTCACAATCATAATTAGCTTTCTGGTCAATTATCAGTTTTCAAAATAACAAAAATGTGAATAAAAAATTTGCCGTTTTAATAATTTGTTCTCAATTTTTTCAAATAAACTACAATTTGAAGTATAAAAAATTTCTGAAAATAAACTGTATTTCAAAAATTAATGTAGTTTTGATGATAAAATAACGTTTGAATAAAGTTTAAGGTTTGAAATATTAACTGTATTTGGGAACATGAACTGTAGTTTGGAACATGAACTGTAGTTTGAAACATGAACTGTAGTTTGGAACATGAACTGTAGTTTGAAACATGAACTGTAGTTTGGAACATGAACTGTAGTTTGAAACATGAACTGTAGTTTGGAACATAAACTGTAGTTTGGAACATGAACTGTAGTTTGAAACATGAACTGTAGTTTGGAACATAAACTGTAGTTTAAAACATGAACTGCAGTTTGAAACATGAACTGTAGTTTGGAACATGAATTGAAGTTTGAAACATGAACTGTAGTTTGGAACATGAACTGTAGTTGAGAACCTGAACTGTAGTTTAAAACATGAATTGTAGTTTCAAACGTAGTTTCAAACATGAATTGAAGTTGAGAACATGAATTGTAGTTTCAAACATGAACTGTAGTTTGGAACATGAACTGTAGTTTGAAACATGAACTGTAGTTTGGAACATAAACTGTAGTTTGAAACATGAACTGTAGTTTGAAACATGAACTGTAGTTGAGAACATGAACTGTAGTAGTTTCAAACATGAACTGTAGTTTCAAACATGAACTGTAGTTTGAAACATGAATTGAAGTTTGAAACATGAACTGTAGTTTGAAACATGAACTGTAGTTTGAAACATGAACTGTAGTTGAGAACATGAATTGTGGTTTCAAACATGAACTGTAGTTTGGAACATGAACTGTAGTTTAAAACATGACCTGTAGTTTGGAACATGAACTGTAGTTTGAAATATGAACTGTAGTTTGGAACATGAACTGTAGTTTGAAACATGAACTGTAGTTTCAAACATGAACTGTAGTTTCAAACATGAATTGAAGTTTGAAACATGAACTGTAGTTTGGAACATGAAAGGTAGTTGAGAACATAAATTGTAGTTTCAAACATGAACTGTAGTTTGGAACATGAACTGTAGTTTGAAACATGAACTGTAGTTTGAAACATGAACTCTAGTTTGGAACATGAACTTTAGTTTGGAACATGAACTGTAGTTGAGAACATGAACTGTAGTAGTTTCAAACATGAACTGTAGTTTCAAACATGAACTGTAGTTTGGAACATGAACTGTAGTTGAGAACATGAATTGTAGTTTCAAACATGAACTGTAGTTTGGAACATGAACTGTAGTTTGAAACATGAACTGTAGTTTGAAACATGAACTGTATAGTGTAAAACATGAACTGTAGTTTAAAACATGAACTATAGTTTGGAACATACACTGTAGGTTGGAACATGAACTTTAGTTTGAATTATGAACTGTAGTTTGGAACATGAACTGTATTTTGAAACATGAACTGCAGTTTGCATACTGCAGCATGCAGTGCAGTGTTTAGATGACTAGAATTATGCCTGATTGGGTCGTAAACCAGGATTACACATAATAACCAACATTACCCTTTGTACCTGACGGTATGCTGGAAGTGGAAACTTTAGGCGAAACAACAGAAAAGTCCAAGTTTGGAAAAAATAAAATTCTGTGTTTAATTGAGCGTAGCGTTGTAAATTGTACATGCCTCCTTATTTACTTTCTCTACCTTAAAGCATCGAAAATTACAACAAATAATGATAATTTATCATAAAGTTCCAACCCACCTAACCAGAGGCCGAATTTAAAAATTTGAACCGCATAGCTGAACCGCCAAAAAAACGGTTCCAATTGAGCGCCGGCTCAAATCTCGATACACATATTAAAATTTCCAGCTGAACCAACCATGTTTGAATCGAATCTAATACAAATTTTGAGTCAGGGGGGTGGGGGGGGGGGGGCTATGAAGAATGTCAGATAATCTGTGGGATAGGATTAAATGAAGACAGAATGAAAAAGATATTTTTATAAAACCTACTTTTTCACATTTAAAACTATCATATGTTTTAAGACAAATATTGATAACCTTTCGTCTAAAGATTTTTGCACATATGGTTTCTTTTAGCTTTATTCGAATTCAAAACCAGATTTGTGAACGAAAAGCTTTCTAGAAGTTTTATTTTAAACCCAGAGACCAAATTTAATGAATTTGAGCTGAACTACTTACTTCCGGATCAAATTTGAACCGCCGATTCAATGTTAAAAATTAAGGAAGGATTTAAATCGGTTAATTATATTTGAATATTTGAATATATTAAATTCGGCTCTTGTACAACTTTTTTATGATTCTCTTCTATTTGGTTCAGCTACAGATCTCTAAATCTGCATTAAAGTGCTAACTATCAAACCTTTTTTTGATTTTTGTTTTTTTCATTCCTTTTTTTGCCAGTTTACAGCTTTCAACCCCCTTTCCATGTAAAACCCATACTCAATATGCGGCCTTACAAAAGAGTTGAAATAAGAAGTTTACAACTAGAATCAATGCAAAGATTGGACTGGCAAAATATGAATCAAAAAAGACGAAACCAAGTTTATCTCCAAAAGATTCAAAATATTTTAAGTTTTAACCTCAACTGTTGGGCTGTGCTTAATAATTCTGCGGGTATAAGATGCAAAGCTATAATTAAACAGTATTTTTTCTAGTTGCACAACGTATGCACAAAAATGCAAATATTATTGCACCATGGGTATGCTTTACAGGGTGAAATGAGAGGGGGGGGGGTTAAAGAAGTAATAAAAGAAATAATTAATAAAAAACTCGAAATTAACTGATTATTCAAAAAAGGATCAAACCTTGTTATTTTTTTTAAATTGAGACGAATCGTAACTAAATAGAAATTTTTTCTTTTCCTTGAAATTCCGAGAGAAAATTTGAATAATGAGTTAGATAGGAAAAAGGGCACAGAACGCCACAAATTCCTGGTATAGTATTATACAGTGTATACAGAAACCATGGAGACAGGTTTCTCCTTGAGAATCCAGGGAATTCCATTCATTCTAAACAGACAAACAGACAAACAGACAAACACCAAAACAGACAAACAGACAAATAAAAAAACAGACAATCCAAAAGTCAAACAATTAAACAGTCAAGCAATGAAACAGTCAAAAAGTCAAACAGTCAAACATTCAAAAACTCAAGCAGTGAGACATTTAAAAAGTCAAACAAAATCTTGATACTTTGGAACCTCTATATTGAGTAATGACTTTACTTGGAACTAAAATAAACTGGAACCACTTGATCTATGTATTTAAGTACATAGTTACATTAAACTTCAAAATTCTGTAAATTGACATTGCTGGCATATTCTCTAAAATATTTCCATTCATGAGATATCTTCCTTTAATGAAAACTCTTCTATCCATGAGAACTCTTCTATTCTTGAGAACTCTTCTATTCATGAGAACTCTTCTATTCATCTCTTCTATTTATGAGAACTCTTCTATTCATGAGAACTCTTCTATTCATGAGAACTCTTCTATTCATGAGAACTCTTCTATTCATGAGAACTCTTCTATTCATAAGAACTCTTCTATTCATGAGAACTCTTCTATTCTTGAGAACTCTTCTATCCATGAGAACTCTTCTATTTATGAGAACTCTTCTATTCATGAGAACTCTTCTATTCATGAAAACTCATCTATTCATGAGAACCCATCTATTCCTGAGAACTCTTCTATTCATGAGAACTCTTCTATTCATGAGAACTCTTCTATTTATGAGAGCTCTTATATTCATGAGAACTCTTCTATTCTTGAGAACTCTTCTATTCATGAGAACTCTTCTATTCATGAGAGCTCTTATATTCATGAGAACTCTTCTATTCATGAGAACCCATCTATTCATGAGAACTCTTCTATTCATGAGAACTCTTCTATTCATGAGAACTCTTCTATTCATGAGAACTCGTTTATTTATGAGAACTCTTCTATTCATGAGAACTCTTCTTTTCATGAGAACTCTTCTATTCATGAGAACGTTTCTATTTATGAGAACTCTTCTATTCATGAGAACTCTCCCATTCGTGAGAACTCTCCAAATTTTGAGAACTCACCCGTTTGTGAAAACTCTTCCATCCTTTAGAACTCTGCCATCATTTAGAACTCTTCCATCCTTTAGAACTCTTTCACATCAGGCTTGGTGTTAGAAGACAATAATCACTAATCTTTTGTCACGTGATTACTGATCAATCATCATTTGAATATTCTTCACGGGGTTCATATTTTCAATTATCATTCATCTCTGTGTTACATCATTATGGTATTTGCTAGGCTGAATGAATGAATGAATAAGTGAAGAAATGAATGAAGAAGTGTCTCCTTTATTCAATGATTTTTCAACAAAATATCTTGAGCCTGCCAATACTTGATATAAAACAGATGTACAGAAATGTCTACTCTGAAAGATTAGTTTGAGCGGTTTATCTATACAAATTAAGTTGTAATCGATGTTTTTCTGTTTGTTTGTCCGATCATAACTCGGAAACCCCTGGACCGATTTGCCTCAAATTTTGATTGTTCTATCTGGCTTGATACAGACCTAAGAATTATTGTTGAACATGGAGTTCAAGAGCAAGTTGTATCTGCACGATACATACTGAGGAATACAGAGGTTGTATCTCGATTCTCGATTGATAGATACAGAAGAATACAGAAGGTTATACCTGGATTGGTACTGACTTAAAAGAAACTATTGGAGTAAGGCATTTGTTACTTTGATATTCTAAGTTGAGTGGGTCCACTTTTATAGGGAAAAATGGCAAAAATCGTAGTTTATGACCACATGCGGGTAAACTACGGGAGTAACTATGAGACTAGGGCTGGTCGATGTTCCTGGGGAACGATCGTTCTTTCACGAGAATGAACATAACTATCAAGACCAATCCCATCATTCCAAAAAAGGAACATTGAAATGATTAGTAAAAGAGCGGACCAGAACGAAATGGAAATTGCTTAAAAAGAAGGTTAAAATCAGGAATGAGTTCTTATTATAAAGAACGCGTTCTAATTCGGGAACACATTTTAAATCAGGAACGATTAAAAGATACATTTAATTCGATCCCCCTGCCCCCCCCCCCCACTCTTAACACGCCCCCTTCCCCAGCCTCCCTTATTGAAGGGTACGGGGATGAAATAGTTCTTTGACTAAGAACACGAAGAACAGAACGGAATGGAACAAGAGCAGAACGATTTGAAGAAAAGAAAGAGAACGGAACTATCTCGCTGAAGGCCCTTGTTCTAGAACGAAAAGGAACGATTTCAAAAAAGTTGGAACGTGCCCAGCCCAAACTATGAGTTCCCTAGGCAACGCTGGGTTCTCAAGCTAGTAGTGCGATTAGGTAGGAATGGTACTAGACATTATTTGTACTATTCTACATAGTAAATAAATACGCATATTGCTATTGCAGCAAATGTATCCATTTCTGTGCTACGTTTGTAAAATATGTTAATATCCATTTCTTTATTGCTATTGAAGGATACGTTGCCTCAAATGTCGGTATCCATTTGTGCACTGCTATTTCTAAAAAAAAGATGTTTGTTTACAGTGTTATGATCCTGTCAGACTCAGCAGGGATCTGTAGAAACTAAACATTCATTCATTTCATTTAATTCATTCATTTCATTCATTTAATTCATTTCATTCATTTCATTCATTTCATTCATTTCATTCATTTCATTTATAGACGGATATATTAAGGAAAATATACAGATTAAAGATGAATGTATAGACGGATATATTAAGGAAAATACACAGATTAAAGATGAATGTATAGACGGATATATTAAGGAAAATATACAGATTAAAGATGAATGAATATTAAGGAAAAAGTATAATTAAGAAACGGTGTTTACGGTCTTATTTGGTCTGAAGATCTGTGGGAAGAAGATTGCAGGTGTTCAACCTATCTCCCCTCCTGACCCCGGCTGGCTGGTCAGAGTGTTGAAGACGGGTCGGATACAAAAACGAATATCCGACTCTTTGTACAATTCTTCTATACTCTAGACGGACACTTCCGATACTAACAATACAGATCGATCTACAATAGGTTTTGGTTAGACGTAGAAAAGATCGGACGGACGCACAAAGGTCCAGACTGGAATAGAAATCTATTGATCGAGTAAAATTATTTGTCCAGGATTGAATTGAATACAGGGATTAAAGGTTCCCATGCCGACCGGATATCGGGGCAACCGGATGTAGGATTCTCAGAGAAGAAACAGGAAATAGAACTTTGCTTACATTTGCCATTTGGAAACGTTAACAATCAAAACCAGTACGTATTTTTAAGCCAAAATATTTACTGACATTTTATTTGATCAGATAGTCGTACACACCCATTAAACAAATCAAGAAAACTCTTGCTAAGAAGCCACAAAAAAATAATCATAAAAGCTTTTTTAATCCCACCAATGAGAGCATACTGGAAACAAATCATGAAAAATTTCAAAATTATGAAAACTCTCCGTGAAGAAACCATGAAAATTCTTTGAACAAACTATAACATCTTTAAACAAACCATGAAACGTTCACACAAACTTTGAAAACTCTTAAGTAACAATTTATGAAAACCTAAAAGCAAACACCAGAACCTACCAAAAACAAAACATGAAAACTTGCTGAAAACTTGTAAAAACCTCATAAAACTAACAAAAAACGATTGAATCATGAAAACCATAAAAACTTTTTTAAACGAACTGTACCTTTAGTTCCCCCCCACCCCACCTCCCCCCAATCAAAAAATTTCAAAAACCATCTTAAAAACTAGATCTGTACATTAAACTCTGAAAACCCTCTCAAACAAATCAAGAAAAGAAGAAAAGTTTAGAATTTCAACACAAATTAAGAAAAAAAGAGAAAAGAATTTTAACACAAAATTATTAAATCCACCAAACCAAACTAAACCAAACTAAACCAAACCAAACTAAACTTGTAAGGCGCTGAGCACCCTCTTTTTCCTTTTCACAAATTTCCCGCTTAAATGTTGCTTTTCTGTGTAATTGCAAAACTCAACTTTTCTCGGATATTTCTATTAAAGTTTGTGCATTACATTCTTTTTCTTTCTTCAATTTAGACGGTCCAAAATCCTTGCCTGGGGTCATGTTAGTTGCCAAAAAAAATTGGACCCAATCGGTTCAGACGTTATCGGATACAGACACACAATAAAAGTATATAGGCCATCGAATAAATATATTTAATGGTTACTCATTATCCTTCATCCTATCTGGTACAGGTTTTGAAAGCATGAATCTTGGAAGGTCAGATAAAAAGAAACAAGATTGAAATAAAGATCTATTATTAATCAAATATTAAAGGACAAATTTCAATTTTAAATTTTTAATTTGAGAACTGAGATATTGACATTTTTGAACCGGGACAACATTGTTAAAATATTGATTCTCATTTATTCAATTTGTTTTTTAACAGCTCGGGAATCCAGCGTTGCCCGGAAATTTAGCTTTCCCTATAAAGGTCAACATATTCAGCTTAGACTGTTCAAATCAAGCTCAGAACATTCCTGTGGTTCTATCGAGTTCCCCGATAAAAAATTGAGGCAAATCGGTGTTATTTTCAGATTCTATGAAAAGAAAAACAAAACAAAAATAATGCAGAATAAAAAGCGAAAATAGATATTTTGCAGAAAGACTTAAACTTTTTTAAGGAACCTTTGTAGAAAATAATTCACATTTTCATAAAGCGATCAAGTATTTGCCGCAAACTCGAATTTTCTAATACCTTTATCATTGCAACTTGATAGTGAAAACCAGCTTTGGATATTTTAATTAAACTTAGATTATTTTCCTAATTGTAATTGTAATTGTAATAATTGTTATCACGTAATACTCTATTGTAATCCTTTAATTGTACATAATATGTATTGTAATATTGTAATTATATGATTATGCAGTTTTGTGATGGTTAACTAATTGTAATCATGTAATATAGTACTAATTAACGTAATGCTATTTAGTAATGTTACCATTTTGATCATGTAATTGTACAAATTGTGATCATTTCATCTATACTTTGCTTGTCTGGTTGTTTGTTTGTTTGATTGTTTGTATCCAATAAACGTCAAAACGTCTTAACCAATCCGGCCCAAATATTTTGTTGAACCTCACAAAACCCTAGGGAAGGTTTATGAATGATTAAAATAAAAAATTGGCCTCTAACTAAATTCTATTTCCATAAAATTTTGAAAATCTACAAAATGTTTTTTTTTGTAAAATCCGCGAAGTTTTGTGTTGACATATCATGACTACATATGTTTTTAAAATTAAAATTATAAACTTTACTAAATGTACAAGCATTGTTTAAATGAACCTAAAGGAAGTAGTAGAAGTATAGGAAGGATTAAAGGATGGAGGTTCCATCCTTCTTCATCCTCTTCATCCTTTTCATCCTCTTCATCCTCTTCATTCCCTTCATTCTCTTCATCCTCTTCATCCTCTTCATCCTTCTTCATTCTTGTTCATCCTCTTTATCCTCTTCCTTCTTCATCCTTCTTCATTCTTCTTCATTCTTGTTCATCCTCTTCATCCTCTTCTTCCTCTTCTTCCTCGTCATCCTTGTTCGTCCTTCCCAGCTTCATCTTCTATCATTCCAAGCTTCATTCATTTTTTATTCTTCCTTTTTAGCCTCATTCATTCATTCCTTCGAGCTTGATTCATCCTTTTATTAGTTCACCTAAGCTTTATTCATTTATTAATTCATCCTGTTGTTTTACTTCATTCACTCTTCTTTAGTCTTTCCGGTCTCATAATTCATCCTATTCGGCTATTTTGATTCATTCATTCATACCATGAGTTGAATAAACGATTGTCTCCTGAAACTTGAAACACTGATATCATGAATATCTGAGATTAAAAAAGGTTAAAGTTCCTGGCCTCTAAAAATGTGTTGTGTTTGTGTCAATGCATAAACATCATTATTCCTTAAATTTGTTTCCATGTGAGAGAGATGGGGTTGAAAACCGTACTCCCAAAGTCTAGGCATACATTCATTGTGTAAAATTCTTCGTATTCTAGACATTCATTCATTCTCCCGGAGATAGCATCGGTAGTATAGAACAGTAGCGTAGAACATTCATTTCTAGTACTTCATACAAAAAGTTGAAAAGGGGTTAAAAAGGATGAAGAGGATGAAGAGGATGAATAGGATGAAGAGGATAAAGAGGATGAAGAGGATGAAGAGAATGAAGATGATAAAGAAGATGAAGAGGATAGGATGAAGATGATAAAGAAGATGAAGAGGATGAAGAGGATAAACAATGATGAAAAAGGATGAAGAGGATGAAGAGGATGAAGAGAATGAAGATGATAAAGAAGATGAAGAGGATAAACAAGGATGAAAAAGGATGAATAGGATTAATAAGGATGAAGAGGATACGGAAGGATGAACAAGGATGAACAAGGATGAAGAGGATGGGGAAGGATGAACAAGGATAAAGGGGATGAAGAGGATGAATGAATAAATAAACGAATGAAGCCGGGAAAAATAAATGAATGATCCCAAGGATTTTATCCAATTATCTTGAGGAAAAATCTAGGTTTTCGCGTAAATTCCAGGGTTCGCCACATTCAAACTATTTTATTTCTAACGTGGATTAAAAATCTTGTATTCATGGAACAGGTTTATGTGAAAAAAGGTTTACAAGTCTACATTTACTGTTGAACCTAGTAATAAAAGGTTTACAAGTCTGCACTGTTAAACCTGGTAACACAAGGTTTACAGGTCTACACTGGTAAACCTTGTAATACAAGGTTTACAGGTCTTAACTGATAAACCTGGTAATATAAGACTTAAAGGTCTACACTGGTAAACCTGGTAATACAAGGTTTACAGGTCTACACTGGTAAACGTGTAATAAAAGGTTAACAGGTCTACACTGGTAAACCTGGTAATATAAGGGTTACAGCTCTACACTGGTAAACCTGTAATACAAGGTTTACAGGCTTAAACTGGTAAACATGGTAATACAAGATTTATTGGTCTACAGTCTACACAAGTAAACCTTTTCTGACATTTTTTTTCGACATTATATACCCTACATACAATAGATACATATATTATCTAATAATAAATGAAATGAAGGATTTATTGAAATTATGTAAGCGTATACTATACAATACATTGTACAAATCTGAAAACAATAATCTGACCGATTCAATGGAAATTAATAATGTGAGGGGAATTAACTGTGTTTTCAAGTTTGAATGACTTGAACGGGTTGGTTGTGAACTTGTGTTGTGGACCGAGGAAGGGGATGTACGGGGGGGGAGATGATGTACGGGGTCTTAGAGTTTAGGAAATAAACCTTCTGAAACAAAACATGCAAAACCTTCTAAACCTACTGACCCTAAACCTTCTAAACCTTCTGAAACAAAACATGCAAAACCTTCTAAACCTACTAACCCTTAACCTTCTAAATCTTCTAAACCTTCTAAACCTCCTAAAGATTCTAAACCTTCTAAACCTTCTAAACCTTCTAAACCTTCTTAACCTTCTAAACCTTCTATACCTACTAACGCTAAACCTTCTCAACCTCCTAAAGATTTTAAACCTTCTAAACCTACTAACTCTAAACCTTCTAAACCTCCTGAACCTTCTAAACCTTCTGAACCTTCTAAAACTTCTAAACCTTCTAAACCTACTAACTCTAACCTTCTAAACCTCCTGAACCTTCTAAACCTTCTGAACCTTCTAAAACTTCTAAACCTTCTAAACCTACTAACTCTAGACCTTCTAAACCTCCTAAACCTTCTAAACCTTCTAACTCTAAACATTCTAAACCTCTAGTTATAAAATAAATGACGTCTTTAAATTTTCAAATATCAAATTTGTGTGTAAAAATCTCTTTATTCAAGTACATCTATACATGGTTACACACAAAGGATGAAACTTTTTCCTTATACTTATAATCAATATATATATATACTCATAATCAATATATAAGCCATAAAAGAAAACATTCAATGTAGAGGAAACCTTGAAAACGTTATATTTTAAGAGTTTCATGTCGTATTATAACACTCTAGCTGTCTTTGTCCAAAATTCCTAATGTCCAGAATTCTAACTTTTAACCAATAAAAAGTTTACAGGCAAAAAAAATAATACTAATGCGAATATTAAGGGTATCAATAAGAATGTAAAGGGTGCGGATAAGAATGTAAAGAATATGAATAAGAATTTAAAGGGTAGAGATAAGAATGTAAAGGGTACGGATAAAAATGTAAAGAATATGAATAAGAATTTAAAGGGTAGAGATAAGAATGTAAAGACGTAGAACATTTTAAAGGGTACGGATAAGAATGTAAAGGGTACGGATAAGAATGTAAAGGGTACGGATAAGAATGTAAAGGGTACGGATAAGAATGTAAAGGGTACGGATAAGAATGTAAAGGGTACGGATAAGAATGTAAAGGGTACGGATAAGAATGTAAAGGGTACGGATAAGAATGTAAAGGGTACGGATAAGAATGTAAAGGGTACGGATAAGAATGTAAAGGGTACGGATAAGAATGTAAAGGGTACGGATAAGAATGTAAAGGGTACGGATAAGAATGTAAAGGGTACGGATAAGAATGTAAAGGGTACGGATAAGAATGTAAAGGGTACGGATAAGAATGTAGTGCAACGGATAATAATGTAAATGGTAAGGTTAAAAATGTAAAGGGTATGGATAAGAATGTAAAGGTACGGAGAACAATCTAAAGGGTACTAATAAGAATGTAAAGGGTATGGATAAGAATGAAAGGGGTAAGGATTAGAATGTAAATGGTACGGATAAGATTGTAAAGGTATGGATAAGAATGTAAGTTGTACGGATTAGAACCTAAAGGTATGGATAAGAATGTAGTGCAACGGATAAGAATGTAAAGGGTACGGATAAGAATGTAGTGCAAAGAAATAGAATTTCAATGGTATGAATAAGTAGGTATATTTAGGGTACAGGTAAGAATGTATCGGTGGCAGGTAAGTAATTACTACTTGAATAAATCTCTAAATTTTACTGGAAATTCCAAGCTTCTCTACGCAGGGGGATTCCTTGGGGAATTCCACCAAACCGCTGCAGGGGGTAATTATTATTTGATCATTACACATTTGGTTTGATCGCAACAATAATTAGGGTGTTAAGTAACAATTCAAACTCATTAAACAGCTAAGAATAAACATACAAACGAATGATTATTAAATTCAGGTTTGAAATCCGATTAAATCACAAAATTCTGTGTAATGATCGTATTTCATTAGTTAACACATATGTATTATATAAATATTAAAGAATTCCTGCAAAATAGTATCCACCGTACGGCGTACATAAATATGCAAACTTAAAGGGAGTGTTTGTAAAAAACTTAATGGTTTAAAGGGATTGTAAGCAAAATTTCAGGTGACCCTCAATGAAAGATGGCAATGTCCGATTGAAAGCCCCTTGAAACCTTTATTTTATCAATAATGGGGGAAAAATTCTAATTTAAAATTCTAAAAAGCCTCATATTTTTCTAAAAAGTAACTTTTTCACCCTGCTATTAAAATTTCAAATTTCATACCTAATTTTTATCATTGTAGGGTGACAAAGTTACTTAATCACCCTACAACAGGGTGGTTAAGTAACTTTATCGACCTGCTTTTAAGTAATTTAAGTAAAACTGAATAAAACTTTATATTTTATTGAAATGGGTATCATGCGTGCGAAAAAGTATGAATGGTTTATATATGAGTCTAGACCCCGTGCCCAGGTTAAGGATGGAAGAGAAGGTTCTGCTATACTTTATTTTCTCACGCTTTTTTTCAAATTTAACGCACCATTTGCGTCAAAAATGCATTTTTAATGTTAAACAATTAGACATGGTTGAATAACTTAAAGAATATTTGGTAATTAATTCTTTCTTGTAACCCTTCTGCATCTGCTTCTTGCTTTTTTACTAATATATCTTTTTCTCTTTACTCTCTCTTCTCGAAGATTTTCTCTCTCCTTTCTACGTTCGGTGTGAAAATATTTTTATTTTGATCTTAAACAAACTGGAAAAAATAAAAAAATAAATCCAGCAAAAACTTTTTCGCACTTAATAATACCCATTATAATGTCATAAATAGATAGTATATAATGTTGTAACATAAATTTAATAAAAATGTAAAGATATGGCAACACTGGATTATACATATATAAAAAATATCGCTATAGAACCCGAGATAAATTGATTTTTGGCATTTCATCAAGTTTTATCAATAAAAAAGAAAAGAGAAGTAAAAGAAGGTTTTAGATAAAAAAGCAGGAATGAAAATGAAAAGGGAGAGAGAAAATCGCTACCAAAGCAAACATCATGCTCTACGAGAATTAGAGCAATGGCGATACATAGAGAAAATATTAATCGAGATCTCACCAATGGCGAAAGAGAAAGAGATATATTAGTAAAAAAGCAAGAAGTAGATGCAGAAAGGTTACAAGAAAGAATTAATTACCAAATATTCTTTAAGTTATTCAACCATGTTTAATTGTTTAACATTAAAAATGCATTTTTGACGGAATAGATGAGTTGAATTTTTAAAAAATCGTGAGAAAATAAACTTTAGCATAACCTTCTCTTCCATCCTGAACCTGGGCCCGGGGTCTAGACTCATTATATAAACCATTCATCATATGTAGATTTATTAGGATCCTATATTTATCACTTCCTCAACACACATCCCGGAGCCGTTCGTCCTGTTCTCCGAACCCCGTTTCCTGAACCTTGTACATACAAATATCTTGGGAATCATTTAAACTCTGTCCTTCCAATTAATTATCAACCCCCCCTCCCCCAAACATATATCACCCTAATTCTCTCACAAGTTAACTGGAATAGGATTTGTTAACTTCTTGACCCCTTCCCCCTCCCACCATCTAATAAAGTTTCAAAAAAGTTTTTCCGTTTAAAAGGAATTTCGCTTAACTGAAGATCAATAGAATAATTTTAAAGAACAGCAAGTAGATCTGAGATGTGATTAAAAATTACATATTCGTATTTTTCTAACTGAAAATCTATCATTTTAGTTGTGGTTTCTCGGCAAGAGTTGCATACGGACTTATGCTGCGGAGACAGTGAAGTATATTTTTAGATTTAAACACTGTTCCAGATAAAAACGACGATTTCTCCCTCATAGTGTCTTAGTTAAAGTATATGGGGTAATGTTGTGAATCGGACACGCCACATCATAAATGAAGATTCAATTGAAATTAAGTTTAGAGTTCCCCTTTAAGGATAAAAGTAAAAAAGAAAATAAATTTTTCTAAACATCAACAATAAGGCTTGGAAAATGCACAAATATATTTATGGGAAGAATTTTTAAAAATCTACATATAGTGAATTCAACAATGAGAAGCGAAAATCTTGATAAATATGAAAAATACCGAAATAAAGTTTATCAAAACTCGTATTTAAATTCAATAATCCATAATCCATAATCCATATGAATCTAGGGATTCACCGGAACTGGGGATTAGCAGAATCCATTTTATATTCTAGCTCAGGTGGTGAATGAAGGGAGGTGCCATTTTGTAAATTAATGAATGAAAAAAAATATTTAATAAAGCAATTATATATCTACAAATTTATTATAAATGACGGGTTGAAACATTTATTAAAAACTACAACATTTTTCAATCATTTTCAATTATGTTTGCGCATTTCCAAAATGTGGTCTGCTTTGTTCCGGTAATTTATGAAGGAAACTTTAAATAAAATTGTGATTTTAGTTTCAAAACTTTTGCTTTTCAAAGATGTGTGTCAAACCCGGCATTAAAAATAGGAAACTGTCTTATCCTCTGTGCATCAAACAAATATGAAAATTTCCGCTTTAGAATCCGATTCCGAGGACTGGATTATACGCGTAGTTTTAACGGAATTTGATGAAAAGTAATTTGAATTTGAATTGATGAGTTATTAAAGTTCTACAATACTCCGTGGAAATATAAAGAAGACAAAGAAAGAACAATCCCAACCAATCTTTAGAGGAAATTGGAAGATTATCCCCCCCCCTCTCATACTCATACTCATACTCATACTCATACTCATACTCATACTCCTACTCCTTCTCCTACTCCTACTTCTACTCCTATTTCTACCCCTGCTCCTACTCCTAATCTTACTCCACAAAATGTAATTATATTTACTTTCTATTGATTGGATCCTCTTAAAAAAAAGATTGTCATCATCGTGCGTCAAAGAAAATTGAGTAGAAAGGGGGCACAGGGTTTGGGGGGGGGAAGGTGTGTGGGTCAATTAGAGGAGATGAAGAGTGACGAGAAGGGGGGGGGGTAAAAGTGGGCGGAGAAAGTTGTGTGTGAAGGGTGGTAAGAGGTGGCGGGAAGAACAGAAGGAAAAGTAGGCGGAGACACTAGGGGCGGGGATGGGACTAAGGCGGGATGGCGGTAAAGGCAGTCTCAAATTATCCCGCCTTCAACGGTAGCTATAAATTAAGATTTGTTAAAAATATGAATCCATTGAAAACAGTGATTTCAATCTTATATTCCTAAACAACTAGTTGCATTAATTATTATTTGTTTCCCTAACTACTAGGCTTTTAGGACGCTTCGCGCCACCTTTTATAAAAACAATTTTAACTTTTAACTTTTACTCTTGCCATTTTTATCATTCTCAAATTTTCGCGAAAATCGTTCGTTCTAATAATATTCAATCCATTCCATGATTACACTATGCAATAGAATCAACAATCCCCCCCCCCCCCGCCAACCCCCGTATTCCTTCTCCTGAAACGTTTTTTAAGCTTTAAAATTTTTACAAAGTACATAAAAATATTCTTTATAAGCCGTCATTTAGAGCAAGATCAATATCTGGGTATAAGAATGCTGTAATTTATGACTTCTGACTCTCCTCAATAATTCCGGTTTTCATTCATTAATTGATTTAATCTTAAATCAATCAATCTGCAGATTTACATTATGTTCCAACTATGTTCCAACACTAAACTGAATGAATGCTACACAGATGAATGAATGAAAGATTAAACGATACAAATGAATGCTTAATGAATAATTGAATGGATAAAGAAATAAATATGTAAATAGATTAATGAAAGCAAGAATGAATGATGATTGAATTTTAAATGAATGAGATTGAATAACAAACGTAGAGGAGTAGGGTTCAGAATGAAGAGGAGTAGGGTTCAGGTTGAAGAAGAGTAGAGTTCAGGTTGAAGAGGAGTAGGGTTTAGGTTGAAGAGGAGTAGGGTTCAGGGCAAAGAGGAGTAGAGTTCAGATTTAAGAGGAGTAGGGTTCAGGTTGAAGAAGGGTAGGGTTTAGGTTGAAGAGGAGTAGAGTTCAGGTTGAAAAGGGGTAGGGTTCAGATTGAAGAGGAGTTGGGTTAATGTTGAAGAAGAGTAGAGTTCAGGTTGAAGAGGAGTAGGGTTTAGGTTGAAGAGGAGTAGGGTTCAGGGCAAAGAGGAGTAGAGTTCAGATTTAAGAGGAGTAGGGTTCAGGTTGAAGAAGGGTAGGGTTCAGGTTAAAGAGGAGTAGGGTTCAGGTTGAAAAGGAGTAGGGTTCAGTTTGAAGAGTAGGGTTCAGGTTGAAGAGGGTTCAGATTGAAGAGTAGGGTTCAGATAGAAGAATAGTAGGGTTCAGGTTGAAGAGGAGTAGGGTTCAGGTTGAGGTAGAAGAGTAGGGTTCAGGTAGAAGAAGAGTAGGGTTTAGGTTGAAGAGGAGTAGGGTTCAGGTTAAATAGGAGCAGGGTTCAGATAGAAAAAGAGTAGGGTTCAGGTTGAAGAGGAGTAAGGTTCAGGTTGAAGAGGAGTAGGGTTTAGGTTGAAGAGGAGTATGGTTCAGGGCTAAGATGAGTAGGGTTCAGGTAGAAGAAGAGTTGGGTTCAGATTAAAGAGGAGAAGGATCAAGAAGGTTGGGTCAGGTGCACAGAATCAATATAAATGTAAGATGATCTCTAAACCTTGAGCTTTAGATGATTTGTTAGATCTTTAGTTAAGAAGAGCTGAGCTGAAGAGCCGGAAACTCCTGTGGATAAGAAGAGCTAGGTGGTGATGATGAGAGTTTAAGATAGGATGAGTCGAAACTGATTAGATTTTATCTCTGATGGTTCCTCTCAACCTAGGATTGGTAGTTTTATCTATCCTGGAGACATTATCACCGATACCTCAGGTCAAACAAACCTCGCCACGGGTCAGATCTTGCTATAGAGCCCTGAGCGTCCTCCCATGTGCACGCGCGCCTAGTGATTTCGACGCTGCAGCTCGGTCGGTCCGAGCCCCCCTCATTCATTCATTCAGCACAACTGTTGCTTTCCTCATTTCTTCAGTCTTAATAAATATCTGACGCCGCTAGGAGTGGTGGAGCTCCAACAAACCTTTAATCATGGGATTCTCAGCGCAGATCACAACCTTTCTCCTGGTAGCAGGATTTACAGTGATAACAACAAGAAATATTGAAGATATATTAATGGATGAGGATTCACAACATCCAAATAGTGTTTATTCCCGTTTTTCTAAACATACAAACAATAATATCAAGATTTTTTATCAGACCGGGGTAAGTTTACATTTACATTTTTATTCTGTGATAGAGTTAATTCTTTCTTTGTTTTCTTTGTTATCATCTAGACTCTCTAGACAGTAGAATATAGGCTGACATCTTGATATCCAATTATTTCTGTTGCTCCGGGTATTTTGTAGTTATATGCATGATCTTGATTTAGTTTCTCTGGGTTCAAGTCAACCCTTACTTCTGGTTTACAAATTTACGGGGTTGGTATCAATTCCTCCGATAGTTCAAGTTTGAATTATTAGGCCTTGTTTAGGACTATTCTTCCTCCGGATAAAACTTTTTTACTGCGACAATAGAACTAAGATTGATTCGGATTTAATGAAACGTTTGTTCCGTGTAAACCCTAGTTTCATCTAAATTTAAAGCTTAGTTTGATCCTGGCTTTCTGTCGTTTACTTAAGATTATTTCGTAGTTACTTTGTTTCACGATTCGGAGATGGTTTTCTAGATTCAGATGTAGGTTTCATCAAAGATACAAAGGCCCCTGGTTTAGAATTTAGTCTGCTTCGGGTTTAAAATATAACATCGTCTTAAGATTTATGTTAAAATCTGCTTTAGGTTTAGGTTTTTCCCGGGGTTTTTAATATATTCTTCTTAGGATTTAGAATAAAAACTGCTCCGGGTTTAGGATTATCATTGCTCTGGGTTTAGAATAAAAACTGCTCCGGGTTTAGGATTATCATTGCTCTGGGTTTAGAATATTTACGTCTTTGAGAGGTGGATTATGTTTGTTCTGAATGACAAGGTTGAGTAGCTCCGTGAGAATGTATTTGTCGACCTGGTGAACTCTGTTCACAAACCGTAAAATCTTATCCTTTGAAGCAACAGGATATTCGGCATTCTTCTCTTATATCCTTTCTTCTTCTATTATATGCTTTCTTTCACTATATCCTTTCTTCTTCTATTATATCCTTTCTTTCTCATATATCCTTAATCTTCTTCTCTGATATTCTGTCTTCTTTTTTCATACCCTTTCTTCTTCTATTATATCCTTTCTTTTTCTTATATCCTTTCTTCTTCTCTTTCACCCTTAATTTTTATCTTTTATCCTTTCTTTTTCTTCCATTCTTAATTTTTCTCATATCCTTTCTTACTCTTTAATTTTTCTCTTACATCCTTTCTTCTTTTCTTATATCCTTTCTTTCTCTTTAATTTTTCTCTTATATCCTTTCTTCTTCTCTGATATTATTTCTTCTTTCCTTATATCCTTTCTTATTTTCCTATATTCTTCTCTTATATCCTTTCTTTTTTCTCTTAGATCCTTTCTTTCTCTTTCATCCTTAATTTTCTATTTTATACTTTCTTCTTTCTCTTATATCTTTCATCTTCTCTTATATTCTTTATTTTTCTGTCATCCTTCAATATTCTCTGATATCCATTCCTTCTCTTAAATCCTTTATTTCTCTTTTATCCTTCAATATTTTCTTACATCCATTTTTCTCATTAATTCTTTTTCTTGTGTTTTTCATTCGTTTCTTATATCCTTTCTTTCTCTTTCCTTCTTCATTTCTTATATTCTTTCTTTCTCTTTCATCCTTCATTTTTCTCTTATATCCTTTCCTCTTCTCTTATTTCCTTTCTTCTTTTCTTTCATGCTTTCTCTCTCTTTCATCCTTTACTTTTTCTCTTCTATCCTTGATTTATTTTTCTCTTAGCTTATATCCTTTATTTCTCTTGATTTTTCATCCTTCATTTTTCTCTTATATCCTCTCTTCTTTTCTTATATTCTTTCTTTCTCTTATATCCTTCATTTCATTCTTGATTCCTTCTTCCTCTGTTATTCTTTCTTTCTATTCTATACTTTCTTCTTTATGCTACTAATGTTGATTTATGAAAACTATTGTCTTAGGTTTTAAGTCCCCCCCCCCCCCCCCCCCC
>NW_019396914.1:0-193530 GCF_000591075.1 Eurytemora carolleeae | reverse complement strand
TACCCACCGCCTTCTCAAATATAATCTTATAAAGGTCCAGAATCTCGGGAGCCAACGAGGGGGGGTGGGGCGAGGGTTCTTGTCTTATACAATCATCATTGTTTTTAGATGCATTGTCTCCAGCTTGTCTTTGCTTATCTTGTCTTCCTAAATCTTCATTTCATCTTTTAAACTACTCAACTAATTTCATAAACTCTTGGGTTTTTTCATCTTCTGGGGTTCAATACTTGATTTGCTTTTCTTGATCTTCCTAACCAAGAATTTTTGAATCACTTGATCTACGATTCCTTGATCATTTAATATCTTGATCTCTTGATTTCGTAAATCATTGTTTCTTGATCTTTTTTATCTTTATCTCCTGATCCCCTGATCTCCCCTGACAAGGTTGTGTTGTTCTCTGGTTTATATTGTTGAGATATCTTGTAATTTTAGTTTTATCCTCTGGTATATAATTGAGATTAGAGTAGAGTAGAGAAACCTACCATTCATCGTAGTGCAACGGATAATAATGTAAAGGGTACGGATAAGAATGTAGTGCAACGGATAATAATGTAAAGGGTACGGATAAGAATGTAGTGCAACGGATAATAATGTAAATGGTAAGGATTAGAACCTAAAGGTATGGATAAGAATGTAGTGCAACGGATAATAATGTAAAGGGTACGGATAAGAATGTAGTGCAACGGATAATAATGTAAATGGTAAGGTTAAAAATGTAAAGGGTATGGATAAGAATGTAAAGGTATCCAACACTCAACCTTTACTTGCCCAAACATTTCATTCATTCTTCCCATTTCATTTATTCGTTCATTTACTCATTCATTCATTCGTCCTTTGTGGAAGCAATCGATTTCATTTATTGCAATATACAAGAGATTGGGATATACTTAAACATTTATAATTAAGAGCTATGGTCAGCGGGAGGGGTAATTCCACCCTCCCCCTCCCCCGGGTCCCCTTGAATCAAATTATAGCCGCTTCTGGACGACATGGTAGTCGGTTTCTTTGAACTCATTCTATTCATTCTTCCTTCATTCTTACTCATTTCTTTCTTCCAGTTTTACTCTTCCGTCCTTTTCTTTTAATCCTCTTCCTCCTTCATCTTTTTTCCTCACTACCTTGATTTCCCATTCTTCTCGTTTACTTCTTTTCTCTGTTTTTTGAATTTCCTTGCTTTCCTTCCACTTTTTCATGTTCAAATTCATGTTTTTGTCCTGTTTTTTTCCACCCCTTTAATCTTATTTTTACTTTATATATTCATCTGAAATCCATTAGTATTTCTTCAACTTCTATCTTGAGTCCTTTTTAAGAGTTACTTTTACTCCTCTCTTACATCCTCCTCTGTTCGTCCTGCAATACCTATCTCCTGGTTTCTATTATTATTGTTTTTGTTTACAAATATAAATCCTACGTTAGTAATCTTCTCTCTTTTCTCTTTATCAGTTGGTTGAAACCCAAGGTTTATAGGGATACTTCATACACTTAAACTGAGTTCGGGGAAAACAAGAAATATATCTTTAACTTTTTAATAAATCGGCCGTGTTTTACTTCTAACATTCTTTCTGTTTCCTTCTTGATCCTAAAGAAGATTTCCCATTCATCCGGGACCTGGGTGCACGGCAGGGTTCAATTCTTGGCCCCTCGCTCTGAACTTTAATATCCTGGTAGCATGGATAAGTTAGGGGTTAGACATTCATCATGAGTATATAAGAAGTAGGAGATGAACTATTGTTTAGAAGTGACCGTTCAGCGTTCTTTATACCAACATGTTTTAGTCCTTCTTTTTAAAGAAGGTTCTTCGATTTTTTCTCCATCAGCTCTCTACAGTGTATGTGTGTGTGTGGGTTGGGATGGGGGGGGGGTCAGGTTAGTTTCCCGCCCTATGCTCCCTATGCTACCTATACCCTCTGCATACGGTTATTATGAATGAAATACCTGAACCCACCGTGGAAGATTTTATACATTCTTTCCCAAACATTTCTGCGCAATTATTCATTTTCAAAATCCATTAGTTTCCGGCCAAACCACGTTTTGCAAATATTTCCTTAAAAAAAACATTATTGTAACATAAATGTGTGTTTATGAAATTTTTAATATTGTTTTTTTTTCTCTTTAGAACTCTGAATCTGATCTTCCCGTCTGTTCTCCCTTTTCTGTTTGTGGAAAGCTGGATACCTACAGTACACCATGGATGGAGCGACAGTGTCGCTGTGCAACCTCGTCCTGTTCAACGTCGACACATGTACGCGATGGGCATACTGTACATGATAGAACTAAGCAGTACAAGGTATTTTTATTTTATTTGTAAACCCATGGTTCATTTTCCACTTTCTTGAAATGTTAAGTTTATCAGATTCAAATTGATAGATTTACAAAGAATAAATGTATATTAGAGGAATGAATACTTAAATGATGAATGACAGATTGTAATATGAGAGACTTAAACGTCGAGTAGAAGAGTATCGTAAGCTTAAATCAATATTAGTCCGAAACCTGACACTTCAACTAGTCCTTGTTTACGGAAACCTGAAACCTAAAACTTTTGTTTTGATTAAGATTTAATCTTTTCCTTCCTTGCATCCTTTTTACTTTCACCTTCTGACCCCTTGATTTGACTAGTACTTCTTTCTAGACTTTTTAAAAACTTTATATGTATTAGTTCGGTCAACAACAGTCTTTTATCCTAGATCTGCGAGCCTGTGAAGAAACTGAAAAGATGTAAATATTTCCGTGACGTGACGTGGACCAACATCGTTTACCCGGACAACTCGACGCAGCAGGTCATGCACTGCCGGTGTCCGAAGAACTCCGTGGCCTATCTCGTAAAACGCCACGCTTACCAGACCGATGCAGGACTAGGATATCAGTTCAGCTTCGCCTGCTCACCACAAACGGTAAATTTGAATTTCTAAACTGCACTTTTAAAAATGTGGAGAAAATAGATCTGTTTAAAGTTAATTACCCATATATTTACTCCTTTTTGTTTTTAGAAGTTGAAGTGTGAACGCAAGGAGCCCTGTCGACTTTTCTCCGTGAAAAAATCTGGAGGTCGGGATGATGTTGATGAGGTCACAATGTCCAGCCTTTGCTCTTGTCCTCACAACCACAGATGTCCTAAGCACCACCTGGATGTTGGTGTTGTACCGGGCCGAGTGTACACAGAAGATGCTGTACGGACATACAGTGGGTACTGTATGTGAGATACGGGAAGGGGGTTTGGGTAACTACAACCTGTGATTTTATCAGATATATCTATATACCATGTAAGACTGACTGCACCAAGACTGTCTGAGAGAGATGTGCGAACTGAGATGAGAATGGAAAGTCCTTCCATACTAAGAGCTAGACCTGGATCTAGTTGATCCAGGAGAAGAGAAAAAAGAACCTAAAGGAATAGAACCTAGAGCTACAGGCCTGAAACTCTAAGCTGCTTGACATAAACTTGGGCTGCGAGTCAAAGCTTAACGATTCCTAGTGTTTTAGCGTTACTTGCGACGATGCCTCGTAATCTTTGAGAGAATGGCGCGCAAGACTGTACGGATGCCGCAAGTGATTACAGACTATCCCGGTGGATATTTAAAATGTTCCACTTTTAAAGTTGCTTCCCTGTTGCTGTGATAACTGTGCAGGCGGCAGCCATGCATTTATATTATAAATTATTAATAAAGTAGAAAATAAAGTATCATTATAAATAAAATTAGACATAAAGCTTTTTTTATGAATATTCTATGTATATATTTTTTGTTAATATGTAGAGTGAGTAACACTGTGTTACCCACAATAGAGACGACTGTACAGAATAAATAAGTCTTTTTCTTAATGGTACCCTAGAGCTTCACATTTGTTTTTATCTATAACTGCATTTGCTAATTGATGCGTACATTTTAAACCTTATAACATAAGCTTAATATTTTTATAATCAAAGGTTTTCAGGTGATTGTTAAAGCCTCATACATTCTGGGTAACCCTGTATAAAGAGAAAAGTTATAAAAGTCGTTGTCATTAAAGTCTCGTCTGTTATGAATACCCCTACAAACTATTACACAAGTCTTTAAACCAAATGTTATTAAGATATTTAATATAATAATGCATCAAAAAAATGTTTACTTAGAGAGCATGGATTTACACAAATTAGTTCTCTTCTAGAGTCAGAATCAATGAATGTTGAAAATCTTTATAAAAAATAAACATTTAAATTTGAAGTTTTTATATTTGTTTGATATAAACAAACTGAACACTCACCTCAAACTCAAATTCTCTGATCACTTTATCTTTGCAACCTGATCTATAATTGGTTTTTTGTTCAATAAAAAGATTTTAAAAATGTATAAATCGTCTTCGTTGATGCTTTTAATTGGCAACGAATACAGTGCGACCCACAAAACTGTGGAAAAGAAAGACAAGTATAGTTTTAAATAGTCCAATGAACATGAAACAAGAAAATTGTGCAGTGTACACAGATCCATTTCACTTATCAAGTTGAATTTCAGGCTACTGCTAAAACAATTTGCTTTATACAATTAAATCAAATACACATACGATTGCTTAAATGAAGTCTTCTTATTCCACAGTTTTATGGGTCTCACTGTATGATGAGGAACTCATTTTCAGATCTATGACATTTACAAATACCAGAACCCTTGGGGATATTTTTAATCAATAGATTATTCTTGTTTTCATTGTATTTACATTTTTCATTCACAAACTGTTGGTTAACTACAGGTAGGGGAGGTAGGGGTAGGTAGGGGAGGTGGCGGAGGTGGGGGCGGTAGGGTATGGTAGGGGAGTACTTCCGGGTATTTAACTTTTTGCCTATATTTTCTCGCTGGGTCAAAATTTAGTATAACATAGGATTAGCAAATGTCAATTTTTTTATTCGAAACATTTTTATTTATTTAAGTATGTCAAATTTTGGAAAATATATTCGAAAAACGATCCACAAAAGATCAAAAAACGACGTAAAGACGATCCAAAAACGATCAAAAAACGATCAAAAAACGATGTAAAAATGAAGCAAAAACGATTCACAAAAAAAAAACAAAAAACGATGCAAAAACGAACGTATGGTAAAGATCATTATTAGATCGTTTTTCCATTTTTATATAAGGAGAATTAAAAGATATTGCAAAGTTTAATAAAACAAACTTAATCTTGGATGTTTTATTGATTTTCCCCCCAAAATCATCCAAAACAATTAACAACACTAACTACTGCAGGATGTCATGACAGTTGGGAGACGACTTGGAGGTCGTCTTTGATCTTTGAAACAATTTGCGGCATTCATTCGTCAACCTAAAGTGATACCAGAAAACAATGGAATAAAAAGACGACATTCTGGCAATACTTCAGCGTTTTGATGTTGTTACAAAGCAAATATTTTTACTATTATCTATTTAAGTGAAATGGGTCTATTTACACTGTATATTTGCTATGTCTAATGTTCATTGAACTAGTTTAAGTCATAACTTGAGTTTAAAGTCGTCTTCTTTATCACTTTGTATTAGCATTTCGCGTTCACAAATTGTTGGTCAACAACAGTGGTAGGAATTTATATAATACAATGAAGACGACTTTTCTACAGAGAAACCCGGATATATGAATACATAGCAAGAACTCTATATAATGTCGCATTTTATATTTAATATCAAATGCCGCGGAAAAATGAGTTTAATATTGAAATATTGCATTCATATTTCAGGGCTATTAATTTACCTTGAAATCAAAATAAAAGAAGTTTCCTTAGAATTATCAAAAAACTTATGACGGTCTATGTATTCATATAATTGGGATTCACTGTGCTCAAGTTTTGATTTCTAGAAAGTTTTTTTTTCAAATTACAAGCATAATCAAAACAACCTGCTAATTCTCTTATGTATATTTTACATCTCACAAAACTCTGCTTTGAAAATTAGGATCTGTATGAATATCCAATGTGTAGATGTATGTACTATATACACAATTAAGCTGTTTCATGGTTAGGTTAGATTCAGAATCAGATAGATAGCTAGGCACTGAAGTTGTTCCAGGTAAGGTTAGATTCAGAATCAGATAGATAGCTAGGTACTAAAGTTGTTCCATGGTTAGGTCAGATTCAGAATCAGATAGATAGCTAGGTACTGAAGTTGTTCCATGGTTAGGTTAGATTCAGAATCAGATAGATAGCTAGGTACTGAAGTTGTTCCATGGTTAGGTTAGATTCAGAATCAGATAGATAGCTAGGTACTGAAGTTGTTCCATGGTTAGGTTAGATACAGGATCCGATAGATAGCTAGGTACTGAAGTTGTTCCAAGTTAGGTTGGATTCAGAATCAGATAGATAGGTAGGTACTTAAGTTGTTCCATGGTTAGGTTAGATTCAGGATCCGATAGATAGCTAGGTACTGAAGTTGTTCCAGGTTAGGTTAGATTCAGGATCCGATAGATAGCTAGGTACCGAAGTTGTTCCAAGTTAGGTTAGATTCAGAATCAGATAGATAGCTAGGTACTGAAGTTGTTCCAGGTCAGGTGAGATTCAGAATCAGATAGATAGCTAGGTACCGAAGTTTAGGTTAGATTCAGAATCAGATAGATAGCTAGGTACTGAAGTTGTTGTTTTTTTAAAGGAGGGGGAAGGTATCCAAGCACCATTGTTTATTGAGGCCTATTAATTCTATAAAAAGTATTTTGTTAAATAAATACAATTCACAAAGGACTAAATGTTGCTGACGACCTGAAATGTTTAAGACAAGCTGCTCTGAAGGTTGAATTTGGCCTCCTTACTTCTTCAATATATTCTTCTAAGGTTTACTTAATGATTTGCAAATGAAAGAAGTAAACAGTTGCAGGGAATCTTTAGTGCAAGAGAACCGACTGAAGGAATTCCGTACAGTCGTCTCTGAAAATACATGACCCAAAGAATCCACCTTTCCTTCCTGGAAATGGTTTTAGGGTCTCCCTGTGTATCATTAAAATTGGATTAAAACTAATCAATGATTGTTATCTCGTTTATCGAATGAATAAATTCCTCAGCCTTGTTCAAAAATCTTGAAACATTTTGCAAAATTTAAGAATTTTAATCCGCACTATCGGAAAGGTCGCATACTGCAAGTTTGCCAACTAATGTTGGCCAATTCGTTGCAAATTTGATGTTGCGAATTTTCTTGCAAATTCCATTGGTAAGATTTACATCAAGCTGATTCAATCTTTGTGTCTCGACAGCTAGGGGGGTTCAAGTAGACTCGGCGCAAGGGGGGGGTTTGGTGAAAAATTTAGAAAAATAATCTAAAATCTTATTTTAAACAAATGATAAATTAAAAGCACATTAAATAAGTAAACTAATTACTTATTTCCAATTTTGAACAACCCTAACCAATAGCCATTGATTTGCTCAATACTCCTGTATGTGATATAATCCCAGTAGATATCTCACTCTCCACTTAAACCTAGTATTTCTTCGGTTTGTTGCTTTAAACTCCGTATTTTGTGGAAACTTGATAGTTTTTTCAATTTATTTCAAGATCTAGAGCATGCTTATTATCATGAATAAACTGCTTTTATTATTGACAATAAAAATATCAAAACCTTCACCCCCCCCCCCCTCACCGAAGTTTTTCCAAGTAGATTCTATGAGGAAAAGTGGTTCAAGTGAATTTAATTGAATTTTGAACATGACATTAAATTTTAAAAACTCCGCTCCGCACCGTAATAAAAATGTTTAGTACAGTGCAGGTTAATACCAGAAATAGGTTAATAATTAGCAATAAATTGCGAACATTCCGCTGACTCATAATCTTGCTAATTTCATAATTATAGAGTTGAGATTAAACTTTGATCTTTCTCCAGGTCTGCGATTCAATCAAGATAAGGAACCTTAGGTTTAGGGATATTTTTACTCCAACCTTAACACTGTATAGGATCCATGTATGTAATAAGAACCTGAAGTTTGAGATTATTTTTACTCCGACCTTAACACTGTATATGATCTATATACATAGATCTTTACTCCGACCTTAACCCTGTATAGGATCTTTATATGAACCTGGAGTTTAAGAATATCTTGACTCCAACCTTAACACTGTATAGGATCTATATATGAACCTGGAGTTTAGGGATATCTTTACTGAACCCGACCCGAACCCTGTGTATGATCCATGTATGTATATATTTTATAAGAACCTGGAGTTATGTTTACTCCGACTTAAACCCTAGATATGATCTATGTATTAAAATGGAATTAAGGTTACTTTACTCAGACCTTAACCCTATGTAGGATTGATATAAGAACCAAGGTTTGGAGATAGTACGACTCAAACCTAAAGCCTGTGTAAGATCACTTTAAGAACCAAGGTTCGGAGATATTATTACTCCGACCTGAACTCTGCATAGGATCTATGTTAAAACTAAGGTTCAATGACTCCAACCCAAACAATTTGAAAGACCTTTTAAAGAATTAAGGGTCAGAGGTAGTATTCCTCCGACCTGAACTCTGCATAGGAACTAAACTCCTACTTCTATTCTTGAACCCTGTGTAGGATCTATGAAGGAACTAAACTCCTACTTCTACTCTTGAACCCTGTGTAGGATCTATGAAGGAACTAAACACCTACTTCTACTCTTGAACCCTGTGTAGATCTATGAAGGAACTAAACTCCTACTTCTACTCTTGAACCCTGTGTAGGATCTATGAAGGAACTAAACTCCTACTTCTACTCTTGAACCCTGTGTAGGATCTATGAAGGAACTAAGCTTAAGATATATATTACTCTAACCCTAACACTTTGTACTGTATATCTTAATAGGATTTTAGTTTTAGAGACATAATACTCCGAACCTAACCCTGTGAGGTGCTTAGTATCTTATAAGAACTAAGGTTCAAAGTTATATTACTCCGATCCTAACCCTGTTTAGCATCTATATAGGACTCAGGTTCAGAGTTACACTACTACGATCCTAACCCTGTGTAGTATCTATATAGGACTCAGGTTCAGAGTTATATTACTACGATCCTAACCCTGTGTAGTATCAGGTTCAGAGTTAAATTACTCCGATCCTAACCCTGTGTAGTATCTATATAGGACTCAGGTTCAGAGTTATATTACTCCGATCCTAACCCTGTGTAGTATCTATATAGGACTCAGGTTCAGAGTTATATTACTCCGATCCTAACCCTGTGTAGTATCTATATAGGACTCAGGTTCAGAGTAATATTACACCGACCCTAACCCTGTGAAGTATCTATATAGGACTCAGGTTCAGAGTTATATTACTTCGATCCTAACCCTGTGTAGTATCTATATAGGACTCAGGTTCAGAGTAATATTACACCGATCCTAACCCTGTGTAGTGTGTAGGCAAAGACTATTTACTTGTTAACGACATCAATTACAGATAACATGTCTAGGCTTAAATGTCGTCTTTTTAAGAGTCTCACTGTATTTAGTAACTTTAGTTCAGAGATAAGCTGTCTAGGATCGTTTTAAGAACTAAGGTTCAGGAATAATTTTACTCCAATCCAAACCCTGGGAAGATCTATATAGGAACTAAGGTTCAGAGATAGTTTACTCCGACCTTAACTAAATGAACCCTCTGTAGGTGTCAGAGATATCTCAACTCTGACCACATGATGGATCTTTATAGGAACTAAGATTTTAAAAAGATTTTACTCCGGCCCTAGCTCTGGGTGGGAGCTATATAGGAACTATAAGATTTAAACATGTTTTTACTCCGACCTAAATCCTGTGTACGATCTTTATAGGAACTAATGTTCAAGGATAATCCTATGTACGATCTATATACTATAAAGGATCTATCTATGGGGACTTAGTTCAGGAATATTTTACTCCGACCTCATCCCTATGTAAGATCTGTATAGGAAACTAAGGTTTTAAGATATTTTTACTCCGACCCATGAGTACTCTGGGTAGGATTTATATCAGAACTAAGATTTATAAATATTTCTACACCGACCGTAAACCAGTGTGGGAGCAATAAAGGAACTAAGGTTCAAGAATATTTTTACTCCGAACCTTACTCTGAGTAGGATCTAAAAGAAGCTAAGAGTTAGAGATGGTTTAACACAGTAAATATATAGGATCAAGATAGGGACCTGGAGAGCTAGGATGTATTTGATCTGAACCCTAAATATATAGGATCAATATAGGGGACCTGGAGAGCTAGGATGTATTTGATCTGAACCCTAAATATATAGGATCAAGATAGGGACCTGGAGAGCTGGGATGTATGTGATCTGAACCCTAAATATATAGGATCAAGATGCATAGTGTAGATTTAAATACTCAATATAAACGCTGTAAAAATGAATATTGAGAAGTTTTAACAGTGTAACTGGAATTTTAAAGCTGTCTTTTAGGGGAGGTCTGCTGAAAAGGGCACAATAAGTTTAGGTTGGGGGGGGGGGNNNNGGGGGGGGTGGGGGGTCATGGCAACACCTTAAACCTTTTTGAATTAAGTTGTCCCAATATCTTTCTAATTCAAACGCCTTTTTGCCAGAACATTGAACAATATTATTTTTATCACATAATCCTCGATGCCCTTTATTATGTTAACAAAATCAACTATTAATCAAACTTTAAAATGGAGGCTCTTATTTTTTATGTTCTATGAATCTACCTGCATACTTAAACCAAGCTCTTACCGCCCTAATAATTTTCTTTATTCTGGCCTACGAAGCACTTTGCAGTTTGCACATCTATAAATACGTCGGTGTAAAACTAAATTGTAGAATCATAATGTTATCATGAAATAATTTTTATGCAACATTAACCGATTAATATATCATGAACTAGAAATAATGTTGAAAACGCCAGGAAGACACGATACATAAAAAGCACGACCATTTTCTTCATTTTAGACGCCTTCTGCTTTATTATTATCCTCAGTTTTTTAGTCTTAACTCATTTTCATTATTTGTGAAATTGACATATTTATTATGATATATAATTTGTAAAGGGTTTTGTAATATTAACCTACAGGGTGTCCCACGAAACATGACGGTTGGTGATTAGTTTTAAATATCTTCTTTCATATATTGCATTGGATATTAAAGATTTTTTTGCAGTTTATTTCGTTAAAAACATCTTTTCTTCAAACTATAATTTTACTTTGATATCAACATTACTATAATATGATTGCCATATAACATTTTTATCTTTCTCTTTAGTATCAAACAACATTACTAATTATAGAAGAAGACATTTAAACTATTTACCAACTGTCATGTTTCGTGGGACACCCTATATATAAAAATACACATAAAACCCAATTTTACAAATCTAGGATCACAACACAAATTTTGACCATTCTGGACCTCAAGAACATGCTTAAGGGGGAGGATAGACTTAAAGTTGTCTTTTAAATCCAAACAATGGAAGAATTTTGAGTATTTTTCAACTAAGTGAGCGATCACTTTACACGTGACAGAACCAAAAAAAAGGATAGATAACATCTACGCAAGGGAAGTATGAATGGGAACCAAAGAAAGGATAGATACCATCTATGAAAGGGTAGTAGGAATGGGAACCAATGAAAGGATAGATAAGGGTAGTATGAATGGGAACCAATGAAAGGATAGATACCATCTATGAAAGGGTAGTAGGAATGGGAACCAATAAAAGGATAGATAACATCTAAGAAAGGGTAGTATGAATGGGAACTAATGAAAGGATAGATAACATCTAAGAATGGGTAGTATGAATGGGAACCAATGAAAGGATATATACCATCTATGAAAGGGTAGTAGGAAGGGGAACCAATGAAAGGATAGATAACATCTAAAAAAAAGGGTAGTAGGAATGGGAACTAATGAAAGGATAGATAACATCTAAGAAAGGGTAGTAGGAATGGGAACCAATGAAAGGATAGATAACATCTAAGAAAGGGTAGTATGAATGGGAACTAATGAAAGGATAGATAACATCTATGAAAGGGTAGTATGAATGGGTACCAATGAAAGGATAGATAACATCAATGAAAGAGGAGTATAAATGGGAACTAATGAAAGGATAGATAACATCTATGAAAGGGTAGTATGAATGGGTACCAATGAAAGGATAGATAACATCTATGAAAGGGTAGTATGAATGGGAACTAATGAAAGGATAGATAACATCTATGAAAGGGTAGTATGAATGGGTACCAATGAAAGGATAGATAACATCTATGAAAGGGTAATAAGAATGGGAACTAATGAAAGGAAAGACAACATCTAAGAAAGGGTAGTATGAATGGGAACCAATGAAAGGATAGATAACATCTATGAAAGGGTAGTAGGAATGGGAACTAATGAAAAGATAGATAACATCTATGAAAGGGTAGTATGAATGGGAACCAATGAAAGGATAGATAACATCTATGAAAGGGTAGTATGAATGGGAACTAATGAAAGGATAGATAACATCTATGAAAGGGTTGTAGGAATGGAAACTAATTAAAGGATTGAGAAAAGAATAATGCTGAAACCCCAAAAAAATTATTGAAAGCTCTGAATCAATGAAGAAATAACATATAGTTATCTAATTGCTTCTGATTGCTTGGAAACAAAAAACCTAATAAATAAAAGCTAGGAACCAATGAATGCAAGCAAGGCAAGAATGAATGAAGGCTAAGAACCAATGGGTAATGAAACCAAAGAACCAATGAATGAAAGCTAGGAAAGAGGAAAGAATAAATGAAAGCTAAGAACCTATGAATGAAAGCTGAGAACCAATGAATGAAAACTGAGAACCAAAAGAATGAAACCAAAGAACCAATGAATGAAAGCTAGGAAAGAATAAATGAAAGCTAAGAACCAATGAATCGAATGAAAGCTGAGAGCCAATGAATGAAGGCTGAGAACCAATGAATGAAAACTGAGAACCAATGAATGAAAACTGAGAACCAATGAATGATAGCTAAGAACCAATGGGTAATGAAACCAAAAACCCAATGAATGCAAGCTCTAGGAAAGAATGAATGAAAATTAAGAACCAATGCATTAACGAATGACAGTAATCAAAAAAACAAGAAATGCAAGCTAGGAAAGGAAGAATGATAGGGAAGAGCAAATTAATTAATGAATTATAGTAAACAAAGAAGGAATGCCAGGAACCAAAGAACCACTAACTGAATGATAAATTGAATATGCAAAACCAACGAACAACTAAATGGAAAAAGTATAGCAATCAAGAAATGAATGGTGAAAACCAAAGCACCGAAATATTTCAAACTAGCAACAAGTAAATAATGAATATTTGGAAGTAATCAAAGAATCAATAAATTCACGCTAGGGACCAAGGAATGAACGCCAGAAATTAATGAATTATACTAATCAAAGCGATAGTAATCAAAGAACCAATGAATGAATTAATGAATGATAGTAATCTAAGAATGAATGCCTTGAACCAAAGAATGAAAGCTGATATAAACCAAAGAAATGATAAATGATAGTAATCAACGAATCAATGAATTAATGACTGATAGTCGTCGAAGAATGAATGCATTAAAGCACAGAACCAATGAATGTAAGCCAAGAAACATTGAATTAATGAAATGTAGTAATTCCAGAATGAATGCTTTGAACCAAAGAACCAATGAATGCACGCTAGGAACCAATGAAATAATAAATTATAGTAATCTAAGAATGAATGCCTTAAACCAAAAAACCAATGAATGTAAGACAAGAAACAGTGAATTAATAAATTATAGTAATTTCTGAGAATGAATGCCGTGAACCAAAAAAACCAATGAATGTAAGACGAGGAACAACGAATTAATGAATTATAATTTTCTAAGAATGAATGCGTTGAACCAAAGAACCTTGATGAAAGAATGCCAAAAGCAGTGAATTAATGAATTATAGTAATCTAAGAATGAATGCGTTGAACTAAAAAACCAATGAATTTAAGACAAGAAGCAACGAATTAATGAATTATAGTAATCAAAGAATGAATGCGTCAAAGCAAATAATCAATGAATGCCAGCCAATAAACAAAAGAACCAATGAATGTAAGCCAATAAACCGTGAATGACGGAATTATAGTAATCTAAGAATGAATGCCTTGAAACAAAGAACAAATGAATGAAAGTCAAGAAACAATGAATTAATAAATTTTCGTAATCTATGTGATTGAATGCCTTGAACCAAAAAACCAATGATTGTAAGACAAGAAACAACGAATTAATGAATTATAATTATCTAAGAATGAATGCCTTGAACCAAAGAATCAATGAATGAAAGTCAAGAAACCATGAATTAATAAATTAAATAATTTAAGAATTAATGCCTGGAACCAATGAATGAAAGACATGAAACAACGAATTCATAAATTAAAGTAATCTAAGAATGAATGCGTTGAACCAAAGAACCAATGAAAGAATGCCAAGACACAATGAATTAATGAATTATTACAATCTAAGAATGAATGCCAAGAAACAATGAATTAGAGAATTACATGTTATCTAAGAATGAATGCGTTGAACCAAAGAACCAATGAAAGAATGCCATGAAACAATGAATTAATGAATTATAAAGTAATCTATGAATGAATGCCTTGAACCAAAGAACCAATGAATGAAAAATGATTAAGTATGGATTATGAGAGCATAACAAATAATAAATTGCACCCGGATTGGGAAAAGGGATTGTGGAAAATGAACAAATAATTTTCTTAATTTTTTTTGAAAATATTGTCAAAAAGGAGGATAAATGTTTTCAGGGTTAGAGGAACTATTCACCCCTTTACCTAATCGTGTCCAAGGCGCCGTCCGTCTAGGTCTTAAGAATAGCGAAGAATTCATAAATGAATGTTGAGCAAGTATTGTTATGTTCACATGTATGCTTATATAACCGTATCAGGAAGGTCGGGGAAGACGACTTTTAATCAAAACTTCCTGGTTCTTCAGCCGGAACTTGACATTTTCGCGCATTCTTGAGCAAAAACATAAGTTGGCAAAATTAATACGTTTTCTTTGCCACAACAGATCGTGAGAAGGATTAGAAAACCAAGGAATTGCAGAATGGTCGTAGAGAAGGTTTCAAATCGAAACTCCGGCGTGCGGAATTGCGCGCAACTGTTCTCGTATTGCGAATAATAGTGCGGAATTGCGAGGAAATTACAGGGCTCACAATTGCGCGCAAGTAAAATCCACTTGTGTTGGAAACCCTAGTTGTAAATACACGGACGGAAGGTTATCTACTATTCAGTATTCTTCTTTAAAGCTAGACTAGCAGGGAGAGTATGCGAAAAATAGGCTGAATCCGGATCAAATATGGAGTTGATCTCAACAAATTGTACTTCTAACTACAGCGTCTATAAGGAGGATTTTTTGGCCTCATTATCTTTTCTCTTTTAAAAGTTAGATGATGATAAAAAGTTTTTGTTGAAAGACTTGAATGTTAGAAAAATTCTAATTCCGTAGAAACCCAAAGAGTGGAATTATCCTCCTCTGTTTTTATCTATGCAAGAAATATGCAAAGAAATTATAAAATGTTTATGAAAATTTTTAGAAATATATCAGTTTTCCGTTTTAACAAGATATTTTTTTTAATAAAATAAAGATCCAAGACGACATTCCATTCACAATTTTTTAGTTACCACCGCATCTCAGGGACAAGGAGGCAAATTGAATAAATTGTAATTCAGTTTCACGAGTTGAGTCGCATAGATTAAAAAGGCCAAAAATAATCTCTATTTTGTTCTTAAAAAAGTCTTTATTTCCAAGATAAATGTTGATTGATTTTTTTTTAATATATTGGTTAGATTCTGCCAAAGTTTATATAGAATACAAGTACATTATGCAAAATAACTGTAACGACAGTTTACTTGAATTCAAGCAAAGCACGGCCAAGGCCAAAAAAATCCGAAAAAAATTTACAATGAAATTGATTTTCCATAAATCCCAAAATAATAAAGAAAAACAAAATAATGATATTAAAGGTGGGTGGGATAAATCAAAGTAAATATTAACCAAAGATATTTTAACATTGTAATGTATACTGTACAGAATTTTAATATATTAATATATTAAAGAATATCGTGATATTACTGTTCAGTTGATCATCTTTTTTTTTAATAGCTAACTATAACGTCGTTTCTATCCAGAAAGTCTAATAATTAGCTTAAACTAAACAACGGAATTGCTAACAAAACAGTCAACTGCTATTGATTGTTGTTATCTACGATACAGTGGTGATACAAAGGCTCCAGCTATGTATGATTCAAGATACAACGATGAAACAGCAAAAGATACATTTGAATTAAAGTAGCAAAACAATATTATATGTACTGTAACAGCACTGTAACAGCACTGTAACAGCTGTATAACAGGAAGCCTGGAAGTTAATCATCAGATTTCATCTTGCAGAGATATTTCAGTTGCAACATTTTAACATCTCCTGAGTGATCCAGTTTCACTACACCCTCCTAAACACAGATATTCAAATAAGTGAGTGAGTGAGGGGGTGAGTGAGTGAGTAAGTGAGTGAGCTAGTGAGTGAGTGAGTGTGTGAGTGCGTGTGTGAGTGAGTGAGTGAGTGAGTGAGTGAGTGAGTGAGTGAGTGTGTGAGTGAGTGAGTGAGTGAGTGAGTGAGTGAGCGAGTGTGTGTGAGTGAGTCTGAGTGAGTGAGTGAGTGAGTCTGAGTAAGTGAGTGAGTGAGTCTGAGTGAGTGAGAGGGTGAGTGAGTGAGTGAGTAATGAAGTAAGTAAGTAAGCAAGTGAAATCAATGAATGTTTTTTATATAAAATGCTATCCCCTCCTCTCTAAGAAATCTTTTTTTTAAATAACATGTTCCGGGTTAACATTTACGTTGAACCAAATTCGAAAAAATTAGGAAAGTATATAGTAGTTAAAAGAAAAAAGCCCCCCCCCCCCATTTCTCGAGTATATAAGCTCTGATGTATTTTGTATAATACCTGTGAATCGATAGAGAGAAGATGACCGCTTTGATCCTTGTCTTCATCTCCGAGAATGACCTTCACCTTATCTCCTCGTGTTGGAACAACAGGCTGAAGATCAACTGCAGGGATGGTCACAACCCTGAGTAATATTAAGTTGATCAAAGTTTGTAAAAAAAATTAAAAGAATTTAAAGCAAAAAAAGGCGAAAGAAATTAGCTGACCTTTCTTCTTCATGTAGATATACCGAGCAATGACCCGGGATTACACCACGTACAACCCCAACCTGACCGCACAGGTTGGAGTCACTGTGAGAACTCTTGATCAGTACTTCAATATCCGGAGAATACCAATCCTGGGAGTTGAGAATATCCGTTTCACGGGACGGAGTCGAAGGATGGAAGGGAGAAGAGGCGTGGCTTGAACCCGGAGTCATCGGAGAGTATCCCATCCCGGGGGAGGGAGCAGCGTAGCTGGGGGAGGGGGAGGGTTGATATGCTCCTACGGGGGAGGGAGTAGGTACATAGCTGTTGCTTGGGGATGGGCTGGCCTGGTATGCTGAAGGGGAGGGGGAGGGTTGGTAAGGGGAGTAGTCTTGTGGGTTGTACACACTTCCGGGATTAGTTGGAGTATAAGGTCCGCTAGGGGACTCCTGGTTATATGCCGATGGAGTACCGGGATTATAATTCGGACTTGGAGAAGTGTCGTCGAAGTTGTAATCATCAAACTCACGAGTCTGCGCAGGAGTGTTACTAACAGTTGGATCCCAAGCTCCGGATCTACCCGGAGTTCTAGATCCGTCCTCACCATGACTTGGAGTCATGCTCCCGTAGTGCGGAGTCCTTGAACCATCGTACATCGGTGTCTGAGAGCCGTACATCGGAGTTCTGCTTCCCGGTGTCGCGTACATAGGAGTACCGGAGGGCCCGTGCATCGGAGTCTTGTTGTAGGAGGAGAACTGTCCTCCTGCTCCGCTCTTGCCAGAGTCAACCGCTGCAATACGGGATCTATCGACGGAGATCGTCTGACACTTCGAGTGTAGTTCAACCCTAGCTGTAGCTTCAGTAGCGTCCTAAATTATAACATTGAATTTGTTAGATCGGTTAAGAGATACTTTGCCAATAAATAAAGGTTAAACCCAAGTTTGGAAACAGCTAATTTTTAAAACCAAATGAAAATATTTTTTAGAATGGTTGAAGAAAAAGTTTTTGTTTCATTTGTCAGTTATAGTTGTAAAATAACGAGACAACATCTTGAAAAAAAGGACAAGATCAATCACCTTAACGATTCCAATATGCCCTTTGTAAGGACCTTGAGTAATCTTGATAGTTTGTCCGATCAATTCTCGATCTCTTCCAACATTTCCGCCGCGACCACGTCCTCCTCGGCCTCCCCGGAATCCACCTCCGCCCCCTCCTCTGTTTCCTCCGCCCTGGCTGGGATGAGCAGGGCTTGAAAGCCTGGGCGACATAAAACCTGGTAATCCTCCAGCGTTACTCACTCCGCCACCTCCGCCACTAGTAACCTTACCACCGCCGGCTAACTGAAGATGGCGGCATTTGCAGACGAATATTCCGCCGTTGTCAAGCATCATCCTGGAGTGAAGGAAGGCATAGTTACGATACAGATGCTTGATTTCTCCTTGACGCCCAGAGTGTGGCCCGTCAATACATTTTACAACATCACGCACCTAAATCATTAAAAATACTTATTAAAAATACTCGAACATAAAGCAAGCCATGAACAAAACCGACTTCATTTTCATAATGAACATTGTTAAAAGGTGTAATTTTGTCATCTAAAATTGTAGAAAAAAAAACATTATCCAGGCAAATAAACAATCTGCTCTCTTTAAAAAACTGAACAATTAAAAAACATCAAAACATTGATTATTAGATATAGAAAAATTCTTCTCTGATCTGACCTGAATCTGATTCTGCTCGCTGTCGAGTGCCTTGACGTCCTTGTGTGCTTTCTTCCTTTGTAGAGCAGCAGGTTTCATGCTCACCACCTTCCCGTGCATATTCAACACCTAAACCGAATTTAATAAATTTGAGCCAAAAACCTGTTTCAATTAAGTGCCGGCTTAAATCTTGAAATATTGAATACAATTTTGAATGGAACCAACCATATTTGAGCCGCGGCTCAAATTCTTTAAATTCGGCCTCTGTCCTCTTAAATTCATTCTTCACTCCAAATTAGGAATTTTGGCACTTTGCTAAATTATGAAAGCTAAATATTGAAAAGCAAATTATTTCTAAAAAACCTAAAATATCATAATGTCTTCGTAGTAAATATATTTATATATGTATATGTATATATACACACATATTTGGGGAAGCCTGGCTCATATAAAAATGCAGAAAATGATCTAACATTCAGTTGAATTCCAAAATAAAACCTCTGTTTTTCCTTCAAGGAAAGACTGTAGACATAATTCCAAACACTTGTTTCCGGTCCGATTCACAATGGCGCAAGCTTAGTCTGCTTCAGAAACAATGGAGAAAATTGTCAAAATTAAACACTGTACATAAATCTTCTACATCATTTATCAAATAAAGTAACGTTGTAGAACAGGTATGGTTTTGCCCCTTCTTTAAATGGAGGGTCAGTTGAAATTGAGCCTACAGTCCCTCTAATAATCTGATTATAAATGTATATGAATTACCTGGAAGTTTTCCTTCTGAATCTGCACAATAACCCCGACTGTCTGTGCATCTATCTGCACCATATCTCCGAACTGATATTGTCCCATACTGTCCACACCAGTTGCCATATCCGTACACAGTTGTAAATCCTACACAAATCAATTCAAATCAAATCATTAATATTTTCACTTCAGGCACAATTTTATTACCTGACTTACGTCATCGCCAAATTTTCAAATATATACCAAAAAAACGATCTTTAAGGCATAGTAGAAAAGAACTCACCATGGTTCAATTTTTTAAAACTTTTTGAAATCGTTGTAACGTTTCCGATCGATTGAAACCAAAAAGAGGTTCGTAGCACTAAAATAAAGCAAGTATTGACCGTTTAAGGTTTGCCTTTTCGGCTTGGTCGAAAATCCAAGTACAAAACTGTATCCTTCTTGGTTAAATCTTCAGGTTTAAGTTTATACTAACCTTGGGAAGGGTTTTAAGTTCGTGCATAGTAAGATCGGAGAATAGAACAACCATATTCTCTTCAACCCTGACAATCAGACCAGTATCACCTTCATACCTTCCTCCGATTACACGCACATGGTCGCCCTGAACAATAACAATCAATCAATCAGTTATATTAAAAATCAATAATCTTATAAACATCTGATTCTAATTCATATAATTGTAAGAACAATCAATCAATGAACGATTGTTAAAACATGCATTAATCAAAGATTCTATATCATATCAATGATTCTAAATCATTTGATTGTTTTTACAATCATTCAATAATGATTGTAAAAACATACATCAATCAATGTTTTTACAATCATAAAATTGTTAAAACGACCAACTAATAAATGGTTCTAATGAAATGAAATTAAATCATATGACTTTTGAAACAGTCCATTTACCAAGGATTCTTTATCATATGGTTGTTAAAACAACCAACTAATCAATGATTATGTTATATAATTGTTAAAGCAAATCACTGAATCACATTATCAACAATTCTATAAAGCATGATTCCAGAGCGTACAATTGTTAAAACCATCCATTTATCAATCCGTAGTATATAATTAATAGTTTAAGGAAAGAAAAGAAGATTTTTAAAGCTCGACAATAAATGAGCTATCCCAACAAATATTATTTATTTTTCAGAGGAAAATACCTTTATAGACCTCTAGCCTATATAGCATATGGCAATAAACTAACATATCAAGTAACAATATGATCGTCACCTGTCTGAAGTATTTCTTGAGTTCATTAGCCTGGAAGTCCAAGGGATCATCTTTAAGATCTTCGTGTTTAGGCTGTATAGTAATCTTACTCCCATCCACAGCTATAACTCGACCCTAAATAAATCAATTAATATAAAAACTAACACTTTAATACATTATTCACTCAAGGAGTTCTCACAGTGAAATTATATTATATACCTCAGAAGTTTTAGAAAATGATGAAAAACAAAATAATTTCGAATAAAATTGTTATGACTGTATTGACCGCCTCAGTTAAGTCTTTCTGTGTGACAGTGTAAAACCTCAATGTTGCATATTAGAGAATTAGTTCAAGAATGATCTTTAAAAATTCTTAAAACTAATTTATTCTCATGTTTATTGCGTGTATATACAATTAAAACAATTATTCCAAGCTATGTTAGTTAAGAAAGATAGAATTGATCACTGAGGTTCCACATTTAAAAAACTAGGGAGCGGTACTTGATACAAAATAAAGTTTTGAAATGAAGTTTATTTGATCGCGTAAACATCTTCTTGTGGAATGTCCCAAAATAAAAAATATAAATAGGGACATCCCAATGTATAAAGTGTACGGCAACTGTACCTGTAAGTTCTGCAACTCTCCCTCTACAACAAGAACATTATCTCCATTACTGAACTTGTGTGCAATTTCTTCCTTATCCACAGCTCCCAGGTCTATATCCAATCCTTCAGGGGTCTCTTCAAACCTTAATACCATAACATAACAATTAAAAACATGATACTTGTACATTTTGATAATACTTCATCGAAACAAATCTATTGTAATTTTTGAGGTGCATGTTTGGACTACCGAGTAAAGTTTTTAAAAGTTTTTTTTTAACAACTTAATCAAGATTAAACGATTTTAACTTTTGAAATAGAAGTGCGAGAACGGGGGTGGGTGGGTTGGTTCTTCAAAATAAATACCCCCGACCCCCTCGTAATCTCTATATCTCTATGAATGATATTTTTACCTCTCTAGTTCACTGAGTGTAGGTTTAACTCCCTCTGCTAGTATAGCACTCATAACAAAGTTCTTGAACAAGAATCCCTTCCTAGAATACCGGTTTCCTTCGAACACGTAGAAATCTCCATCGTTCGTGATCTCTCCACCGATTGCTCGAATCTTCTCGGGATCGAATAGTTTACACGGCGGGCGTTTAAATTTTTTCCGTTTTAGATCGTCCGAGGCAGTTGTCCGCAGTGCGCCTCGCATCCGCCCGTAATCAATACGCGGGAGGAGGCGAAGATGAACCTAGTAGAAAATAGTTAGTTTAAGGAATGTTTCCTATTATGACAGAATACAGCATGTACCATAATTCAACTGTGAATAAGTCAGCACAATTTATAGTTCTCTCAGATATTTCGGTGAACAGAAGTAAATCGTGAAATTCTCCCAAAAATTTAGGAATAAAGATTTTATGAGGTATTCGAAACATCGGATAGAAATAACAGAAAACGGCTTAAAATTAGGTTTCAATTTCTACAGGGCAAGTTATAGAAAAACAAGTTCGACTAATTTGTCGCCACAATACAAGGTTGCCCCTTTGTTTACAAAAACTTAAATTTATTCCAACTTATTGATTAAAAATTGATTGAAAAAGAAATAATAATCTAAACGGAGGGGGGGGGGGGTCTTTACTACTCCTGGTATACCTGGTTACTAGCAACATCCACGTAGTCAACCTGAGCCAAATCATCCTTAAACACTCCTCTCTTGCATCGAACCCATTGTTTAGCCTTGAGACCGGCCTGCTCCTTGACTACCCTCATCACGTCAGTCATCTCCTTGATAGGGACCATCTGCTGCTGGTAGATTCCCATCCTCAGGTTAGAGATACCATCAATGGCAGCCTTGACGTGGGTCTGCTTGAAGGCTTCAATGTAGATGTATCCCTTGACATGCTCCGGAACAACTACTGATCTAAACAATCAGAGGAGTTAATCCTGGAATCATTTGGAAATGAAATGAAATCGACATTGCTTTGAGATATTATTGGGAAAATACTAAAGCTATTTTCCGGGAAATTATTGCAATTAAAAATCTTAATTTTCCTAAAACTTTTTTGACGGAAATTATTAAGAAATAACCTGATGAGAAGTGGTTCCTCTTCATATTGATACGCAATCATCTTCCTCATGAGCTGGAGCACTGTAACCTTCTCCTCTCCGATCCTACACTTCACCATCCAGAGGTTGGGGTCCCTCACCTCGGGGAGTAGGGTCTGCTGGGTAATCTCGTCACTCATCTCCTCTCCCCCCTCTCCGAACCTGCCACAATGAAATCAAGGTCATCAACTTTTTTTCCCCCCGTTTCGACACCAGACAAAAGTAGCAGGCCATCGATTTTAACCTTCTATTAGATCTTTGGAGTTAAATCGCATCTTTCCATTAATTGTTGGTGCTGACAAGGAATGAAATTATCGGGACAACAAGAACAAGAGGTGTATTGTATAACTAGATTACCTAGCAATAGCAGCTGTATCCTCGTTATATCTATTCCTATAATAGTTCTCTATTGCCTCCTCGTCCAGTTGATCCTCCTGTTGTCCTAATCGATCTCTCTGCCTCATCCTCGCCTCAACATCCGCCGCTGTTTGTCCCGCCTCCTCCGCCTCGTTAGGATCCAGTGCGTCATCTGCGTAATCTCTGTACGCGTCCTCATCCTCTTCATCGTCAGTATCAACCTCAGCCTACACAATCACATGTAATTATACAATTAAATAAACCCAAAAACCCGAGAATAAATAAAAACTCCAATAAAATGGTTTAAGCGCGAAGAGCCTACTCGATCCCTGGTGTTTACACCGTTTAAACACAATTTTAGACTTCAAAAGCAATGTTTCGACACTTCAATATTTATTAATTCGCATTAAAAATAATGATTGTTTGACGATTTGAAAGGAAGACGAAATTTACGAGGGAAAAACTTTTTTTTGCGTTTTCCTCCTTCAATATTAAATTTCATAACTAAATGTGCGTTAACAATGTCAACAAATAATTTTAAACGTTATAAAGTTGAATAAATGTCCAAGATTGCGTTGAAATTGTTAAAACAGAAAGGAGGGTAGGCTCTCCACGCAGGACAAGGTGGTTTCATAATTTCTCAATTTACCTCGTCAATGATGAAATCGTGTGCGTTGACCCTTGACCGTTTAGCTTTCTTGTTGGGGCGGTCATCTTCTTCCTCCTCCTCCTGAAATCATTTTGTTCAAACATAATTTTTTTTCTTTCTATTGTTGGTTTAGTTCAAGAAGATTTGAAATAGGACACACAAATAACAAATACTGGAGATCAAATTGATTTTGTATAGAAAAAAATGACATGTATATTTTGTCTCGACACATTTAACCCTATCCTGAACGNTAAATCTTTCAAGAGGTTTTCGAATAAGTAGCCTTTAGTTCTGTAACTGAAATAATAAAAATGGAATATTATTGATTTAACACCGACCAGCTGTTTAACCGTCCTCTACCCTACCCTTTGCATACATTTAAAAAAATGTGCGTTTATGAAGTTGAAAAATTGAAGAAGTTTTAGCGCTCTATATAGTGTAAGCCGTTTATAAGCTATGGAAAAAAACCTCCGGGGAGGGGGGCGGGGTGGAAAACACTAACTTTAAATCATGATAGGATTCAGACACGTATAGGTTAATCTTGTATCAACATATTTAGAAATACATATGGTTGTCGTATCGAATCAAACCATATCAAACCAAATCAAACCAAATCAAACCAAATCAAACCAAACCAAAACATAACAAATCGAATCGAAACAAATTTGTCTAACCTCACTGTCTAGAAGGTCCTCTCCCTCAGGTTCCTGTTCGTCCTCTACATCCTCGGGTTCTCCCTCCTCGGCCTCTCTAGACCTAATCATATACAGGGTGAATACCATCACAAACCTACGCTGTTCCAGCTCGAGGTCTCGTAGGATAAATAATCAGCTAATTTTCTTTGGAAAAAGACTAGCGATATGAATTATAAAGGTAACCCCCCTCTACCCCCTTTGACATATAAAACATAATTTCCCACATATTTTAGCGAGTATATGAAAATTATGACCCTGAGGTTGGACTTTTTTCTTCATTACTTTGATTAAGCCTTTCTAAAAAGGACTTTAATGAACAAATCAATTAAAAATTAAGGTAAAACAATAAACTACAAGAACACAGATAAATTAGTCTTTCGTAACAAGAAGGCATATTACCTCGGGGACCCTGGCTCTGAACTTCCTTCACTGTCAGACATTTCTTCTGAAAAATAAAAATTTTGAAGAAAAATAACAAAAAAAATCACATCACACAAGAAAAATGCTTGGTAAAAAACGCAACTTAAAAACGACACTTAAAGTTGGTTTTAATCAAATAACTATACAAATATTTTTACTAGAATAAGTTAGTTTCATTCAGATTACATCATCTTCAAAAAAAAAGATGTGTTAACGTTGCTCCAGGGTTGACTATGAAGGAGAAGATAAAAGGAAGGAGAAAGAAGCTTTAAAAGTTTGTGCCTTATCACTCAGTTATAGGTGAGTAGAAAAACTTAAATGAATAAAATCAACTGTGGCATATTAACAGACTAGAAAAAAACTTTATGTCGGACTCAGGGGGCATTAGTCCCAAATCGGAGTAATACCCAGAGTGTCATGGGTCAAAGCGCGGTTTATTTGATTTAAAAGCTTATCACAGATTTTACAATTATCACAATTTTCCAAAATTTAACAATCATTAGAATTACAAGGATTGGTTCATTATTGAAAGATATAATGATGATGCACTAATGTCCCCTGATCCAGTGCTTAGGATCCGAATTAACAAAATTTTTGGATCCACGGATCCGCATCCAAGGGGTAAAATATCAACCAAAAACTGCAAACAAACATATTATGATCTCAAAACCCAAATCTGAACTGTTGAAAAAAAGAGATTATAAATTTTCTTATCTCTGGATTGTTCATCAAGTTTTAGAAAAAAATAACAAAAAATATTTTTTAAAAATTCTTCTTTTGTTCAGAAAATCAGTAAATCTTATAGAAATGTTCATTGCCTGGATCCGGATGCATTTATCTTCACTGCGGATCCAGGATCCGGATCAAATTATTTTCGCTGCGGATCCAGGATTTGGATCAAAATTAAATGAATCACTGCTTAGTACGTATGTCCCGTAATATTGTTTGTTTAGACTCTAGGTTTTATGGTTGTGGTATCAAATATTCACGTTTAGGGTGGTATAGTTTAAAAAAAACAGTTTGAGGTATTATAAGATCTTGCTTTAATGGATTTAGAACCATTTAAAAAGCCTTTAAAGGGGTTTAAATAGAGAAATCAGGAGTTTTAGGGCCATTTGCAGGGCGTTTAAGATCTGGAGTCAGGGGACTTAGAACCATTTGACTTAAGTGGACTTAGGTTGAGGACTAGGAATAGGAGCAACGTTAACATAAGATTTAACTTTAGCCTGAGCTTTCTCCCAGTGAGATCCTTGCCAGTATACTTTGCCACAGGAGGAGCAAACCCAGAACTCGGAGTGTTTCTCCAGTACTCCCTGGGGTACAGTATCTACCCCGACCTAGAGAATACAAGGGTAAATATCTCCAGTACACCCTGGGGTACAGTATCTACCCCGACCTAGAGAATACAAGGGTTAATATCTCCAGTACTCCCTGGGGTACAGTATCCAATCCACCCCGACCAAGAGAATACAAGGATTAATATCTCCAGTACTCCCTGGGGTACAGTATCTACCCCGCTAGCGTACACAAGGGTTCAGACTTTCACTAACCAGGTGTCATGTAAAAAAATGGCATATCAAAATTTTCTTTGGCAAAACTGCGGAACATATACCTTGACTCCGGTCCCAGTGATTCCCGAGAATACGTCAATCTTCCCTCCTTCCACTAGTTCCCAGGATACCCGGAGACACGGACTGGAAACCATATCCTGATAAATAATAAGATCAATTCCAGGCGCTGAATAATAAAACTAACAGTAATGTACATTCTTACTGACAAGATATTTCTTCTACCTCATTATCCGACCCATAGTTTGCATAGCTATCAAATCCGTCCTCGTCCTCACTATCCTCTTCACTATCACCCTCTACACTAACAGGGAGCACACGGACTGGAGCATGGTCATTCTTCCTGTTCACCTGCAACATCACTCGTATTATTCTACAAGGCAGAGTAAGATCTGTTTGGGGGTGAAAACATCTAAACCGGTTTAAACCCCACCCAAAATACACAATTGGTTCACAAAAAAAAATTATTTTCTACCATTTTCTAGTATATTGATGGCAAATAAACAAAATAAGGGTAAAAATTACACCCCCTCTTTCACACTACTGCGAGACTTCATCATCGTTTACCAGATACAACTTTAATACTACTATAGACATGAGAGTATACTATATTACTGTATAGTTTCTCAAAAATCCTTTTTCTCTCCCCCCCCCCCTTCAGAAACCATTTTTCCCCAGAAGCTATGTGCTAAGAGTTTTCTTCTCTGAATATGGGTAAATCAATCAATTTTGGATAAAAAGTATAACAAAATGACCAAGTTGCCTTTTAATGTCCAATTTTTCATTTTCCCCCCAAATCATCAAATTCTGGAAAATATACACCCCTGAGTGTAGTGTAGATAATCGAATATTGGCAACCTTTAATTAAAGGTTTACTAAAATCGTTGCGGGAAACCCCTTAAAATTTCTCACCAGTATTTTGAGCAGTAGGTTTCCTGGGACCTTGAGATATTCATCCCCATTACATAGAACACATCTAGAGAACAGATCACCCTCCCTCGCTTTAACATTGAAATATCTAAACAATACTAAATAAATAAGGGGAAGGAAGAGATTTAGGAAGCTCTTTAGAGTAGCGTCACTAGTCAAGGAACTGAGGGGCAGGGGTTCAATCCCTCGTTCCAAGATTGCAACAAAAATTTCTAGCAATGCTTGTTTGCTCCTAGCATTCCAACCGGCGGTATTAAATAACAGCCCTTATCGGAGGTCATTAAGTTGAATGACATAACATGCAAACCTGCCACCACTCAAATAGGCCAGGGTGATATAATAATTGAGTAGTTCCCATGTATTATGAGGATTGAGGGTTTATGGGACAGCTGTAACAAACTTCTCTGGTGTACCTTGTCCTAATCAGTTGGTCAAACGAAATTTACAACCAATTTCGATGTCTATATACGCTACTATGGATCAATGGCTACTACAGCAAAAGATTTATATTAGCTTGCAATTTTTTAAAATTTCTTTTCGTAAGCTAGTAAATAAAAAATATGTCCCAGGCACTGAATCATTTTGAAAAATAAATATCCCGAAGCAAAATATAAAAGAAGTTGTTTATCAAGTAATATTGTGCAGAAGTCCTGATCAACAGTTCATTGCCTGGTAGATATTCTCATAATGGGATTGCTGAGAATAACCACAGAAGGAAGAAATAAAAAGAATCATGGAAAAAAAACCCCTACATAATAAGATAAAGATAAGAAAAAAATGTAAAAATGGAAATTCTTAAACGAAATGAAATAATCTTGATGGATTCATACATTCCACGATATGAGAATTAAAGAATGAAAATTCTACACCTGCAGTGTAAGAATAAGCATTCTTAAACGCTAGGAAGCGAACAATATTAAAATTGTTCCTCCTGAACCGTGTAATAATGGGAATTCTTACACGATAAGTTTACTACTATGGAACCGAACAGATATGATATAAACCATATTCTCTTTTAACTTATATTGATATAGAATTGAAGGCAAAGATAAGTTTAATAATAAAAAATTAACCAAAATTGGGCGTAACCATAAAATCTTATTTAAAACATTGTTTATTTCTGGCATGACGATTTAAAATGGAATTGTTTGAAAGCAGTCCGTTGGATCCAGAAGATTTTAGCTTCCTGGGTCCGCAAAAATATGCGGATCCGGATCCAAGGGGTTAAATATCTACCAAAAACTGCAAAAAAAACTTTTTTACTCCTAAAACCCAAATCTGAACTTTTGAAAAAAGAGAGATTATAAAAATTTCCTCATTTCTTAACGGTTCATCAAGTTTTAGGATAAAAATAAGCGAAAAAATGAAACAAAAATTTGATTTTTTGTTAAAAAAATTCCGTAAAGATTAAAGAATTGACCTGGATCCGGATTTGGATCCATTTGTTTCCAGTACGGATCCAGGAACTAAAAATCCGAAATGATGAAAATAGTTTCACCTAAACACCTCCTTGATCTGATCTTCAGTTTTCTCCGGGTATAGTTTAAGACAGTGTCCTCTAGGCATTTGTTTAGCAATCCTATCCGCGGGTAAACCTCGAGATATCACGTAAACAGTTCCCTTTCCGTCGGACTTAGCTTTCTGTAGTTGTAAACAGTTCATATGCTCCTCTCCGTTCTCTGAAATAAAATAGTTTTAATTCTATGTTTTACTTTTCTTTACAAAAATTTGTGTAGTTTCCACGATTTTCATAAATTGTACCAGACTACTCTGAAATTTGATAAAATATTCCAACATATATCTTAAGTACAACTAATTTAGCCTCGGCTACAAGTGTATATTTTTTCTTGAAAAAAACAACAACATTGTTTTCTTCCTCCATTTTGTGTAACAGAAATGGAGAAAAAGCTTGCCACTGGAACCCCATTTTTTATTCCCCCCACCATTCCCAGTGTAAAGATTTAAAAAATATCTACCCTTGAAAAGACAACAATTTTCCGATTCGTTAGACATTTCCTAGCTATGATTTAGCTGCGACTTCATCGCATAGCTAGCCTAGGAAATCACAGATAAAAAATGTTTAACGAATCGGATTACTATTTCTACCTAATGCTACAGCATCAACACCACATCCTCTGAGTTTCTTACAGAGTCCCTGAAGCATAGTATCACACACTACCCTTAGCTGGGAGGGAGGTATAGGTTCAGAGAGTAGGGGTTGAGTAACACCACGGCCAGCAACTCCATATCCTAGAAATAAGAATTTAAGTAACTAGGCTTTTAGGGTGCTTCTCCCTTTCCTTTGAATAATTTTAGCTCTTAACTGTTGCTCTGAAAGTCGGCCATTTAAAAAAACTTTTTTCTTCAAATTTTGATGTTCCATAAACCTTCCCAAAGGACATGTGAAGTCCCCCACAAAATTTGGGCCCGATCGGTTCAGCAGTTTTGACGTTTAATGCATACAAACGGACAGACAATATATAAATAGACGACAAAAAAAATGTCGTAAGAATTTTTTTCGCAGAGCGCGCAGAGCAGCAAAAACGTAAAAAAATTCATTTAAAACCGTTAAGTCAGGTTATGTAATTAAAACTAGAGAAATTTTTGACTGAAATTAAAATGTTGAGAGAGTTGGACAAGTATTTCCACTTCCCTTACCTAGATTAAATACGCTTCGCTGATCATCCAACATAAAATGTAAATTGATAGATCGGCTAATCTCAGCCTGTTTTCACTAGATGCGATCCATTGATACTATTTGCAACCACTACCTAAATTAAATCTATAACATATATTAAATATACCTCCGATAGGGTTTTTAGTCTTATTTTTCTTCTCACTGGACTGAGAAATCCCCTTTCCTCCCCGACGCTGGACAACATCTCGAAGAGCCTGTAGAAAAAATTAGTTTTATTTTATATTTCTAGCAAAAGCACTGCCTTTGCAGTATCCATAAAGAAATGAAAAATGTGCAAAATTGAAAAATTTGAATGATAACATTGCACACCTTGTGGAAATCGTCGGTTTTCACGTTTTCGGCGGCAACTGTCTCCAACCGGTTGTAGAGAGCGACGCACACAAATGCGTCCAGTGCCGCGTACATGATTTGGCTCTCGCGTAATGGTCTCCGATCCCAGTTTGAGATTTGGTCGGATTTATTTAATCCTAGACCAAGAATTTGCTCCGTAAAACCTGACAGTCCTTTGCTCTAAAATATAAATCAAAATTGTTTCGGTAAAAAACCTTGAAATAAATAATTTCGAATATTTGTCGTCTTTGTTACATTTCCAATTTCAATCAATGAATCACTATTGACTTACCATAGAGGAAGGATAGTTAAACATTGAAAGTATTTGTGGTCTCAATTCCTCCAAACAGATTACGTTCTCACATCTAATATTTAAGATTACATAATAAAAGATGAAACTCTCTGGCGGGTTCATGAAAAAAGAGTAAAAATAAGTATGATGTGATCAAAGGGGACATAGTACATTGCATGGCTCCCCAAAAATTACATTTTCCAAATAAACCCGCTAAAATTCTATATGTATTGAATTACAGTGTATTACCAAGCCCCCCCCCCCCCCCCCCCCCCCCCCCCCACAAAAAGAGCCCGGGGGGGGGGGGGGGGGGGCAAGAAAAATGTGTATTATACTCAACCATGAAAAAACTACCTTACCAATTCAGGATATTTTGGGGTAAATTTTTCATATTTAGGGCAAATTTGTGTGGAAAAAATCTTATAACTATATTTCAGGGGCAAATTTTATTTTTTTGGGGGGCAATTTTTTAAGTTGGGGGAAATCTTAGATCTTTGTTTTTGGGGCAAATTTTATTTTTGAGGGACTTTTTTCAGTTAGGTCAATGGAAAATCTTGAATCTTTATTTTGGGGTGAAGGCATTAGTTTTAAACTAAGGTATGTTTTTTGTTGGGGGCAAAACTTCTAAATATTTTGAGAATTATCAAAAATATTTGGGACAAAAATTAAATTTAGGTGCAAATTAAAATATTTGGTGTCAAAAAAGCAAGGGTTACAAATATTGAATTAAATCTGGTGGGGCAGTTTGAATAAGAATCTGTGAGTTTTAGAAGTACATTTATTGCTTCTAGATATAATTACATGATAAATAACAAATGTACAAAAGGAGAGGAAGTTAAGTAGGTCTTCTCTGGTTCCAAGATCCGACACTACTTATTTCCACTTTTCATAATCCTCGTTCAGGGATTTCTTTCTCTACAGAGTATAATTTAAAAATCTAAATTTGCGGGCATTTTTTAAAGAAAGGTGGAAAATAAAAAGAATCTGAGCTTTTATTAAAAAATGTTGTAGTTGAAGTTGAGTTTGCTTAAAGAGTATAGGTTTAAAAAAACTAATGTAGGGGCTTTTTCTTCTTCAAATTTTCGAGAAAATTAGCTATTTTTACCCCCCTCCCCTTATTTGAGAGCCTGTATGTGAATGTGTGTGTGTGTGGGGGGGGAGGGGGGGTTGGCTATAGGACCTGCTACGTGATCTCTGTACCTAACCTGAATATCGAACACCCTGAACGCCGAGGCTATAACAGCAAGGTTGGTGTACATGGAGAAGGTGAAGAAGGCAAAGTCCTTCTCTTCCAGTGTTAGCTGATCTCCAGTAGCTGACAGGTCATCCTTAATTTGATATATATCATAGACCAGCTGAAGTGCCCGGCGTTGCCCGTGGAATTTAAAAAATCAAATATTGAATATCATCGATTTTTGAAAAAAAAATTCCGATTAAAAAAAATATAATTTTTTTTAACATTCAACAAAAAAAATTCGATTTGAGAAAAAAAATCTATTTTACACCCGCGGAAAATAAAGAGTTTCCTCAAAAAATTTCAGCCCACTTGGTCCAACCGTCAGCCGTACATAATACAATTACAATTACAATTACAATTAAATCCAATAAAATAAAACTTTTAGCGACGTCCTACTCCCACACCCCAAACTGAAAATAAATATACTAATTGAGGCCTTATAGTGTATAATAGTTACATCGCAATTTTCAGAAACCGAAAACTTAAAAGAGAGAATAGGAAGTCTGTCAATTTACAATGGCATTTATGTTAACACATATTATTGCTTCTTATCAGCTTTTAATCCAATAAATCTATCATTACTCCTGTATCAAAACGAACAGATATATTAAGTATGTTTAAGAAAATATTTAGTATATACTATATACCCCACTAGGATAAATTTTGGGTAATATATCGAAAATGCTGCAATATTATTTGACTTTTCATTTTTATTTTTTTTCACACAGAATCTACACCATGTTAAATTAATTTATATTTGCGTAAATACATCTTAATTAATTATAATATTATTGATCTTACCTTGCACTTAGTTTTTAGCCATTTTTCAAACTCTACAATAACTGTTGCTGTGACTGAATTTTCCCTGATCAAAATAAAAATAGGATTAATTTTGTTCGAGAATATTTTTATTTCTACAATTTAAATACAGATGAAGCCATTACAAACTTAATTAAGCAGCACAGTTTTCTTTGTTTTAAAAATTGAGCTTACATTTTTCATATTAAAAGAGAGAGAACTAATATCGAGGAACTTGTGAAAAATAAAATTTACAATTCACCTGAATTTGCTCATTTCGAAGTTCTTCGATGCAATTGTTAGTGCTGAGAGGTATGGATTAGAGGACATAGAGAAATGCTTTTGAAGCACAGAACTAAAGAAATAATAAATTGTTAAGCAGTAGAAATAAATTGGCCCCCTTCCTCCCCATTTAGCCTTATCCCACCCTTTCGCTAAAATTCTTTTACCTGGAGGTCCCTTTCTTGTCTTGTATAATTTTCCGAATGTTTGAAGAAACTTCTTTCTCCGCGAGACTCATCTCAACTCGGAGACCAGGTTTTACAATACTAGGAGCAGAGATTGGACCCGGATACAGGACCAAACTTGTGTCAGAGAACTGGGAGTCAGGTTCCGAAACCTCAGGATTAGGGTTGGATATCGAAATTTGGTTGGAGTTGGGACGAGGTTGGGTTCCAGCGATATCTCCAGACCAATTCATCTTACTCCGTCCTCGGCCCGTTCCCCGTCCCACTCCTGGTCATAAAAGAAGATAAAATATACAATTTGTAAAATATCAATTTCAATCAATCATTTAAAAAAAACAAAAAATTGAAAATATTTTACTCATTTTGGTTTTTAAAAAGACAAAAAACTGGAAATCTTTTGTCATAAAATAAATAGTTTTTTGCCATTACTTAATGAATAAAATATAAAGTTGAGAATAAATGAAGTCAAAAAGTTTAAATCCATCAATCACCTGGATTTGTGGATTCAGTGACCTTCAGGGTACGCCCTCTTCCGCGCCCTCTTCCCCGCCCTCTTGGGGGCTCAGTTGTGGACATTCTTTCTGCAAATTTATGAAGTTTTTTATTCAAAATAGCTTTTGGCATCCTTCAGCCCGCAAGAGTAATAATCCTCCAACACCAATACATTTGAGGCTTTTATCACATGCACCCCTCGCTTCAAATTCTGCAGGTTCAGTGCTATATTTTCCCCCTGTAGATCTAAAGTCCTGGAGCTGGAACTGAACCTGGGACAGATATCTTTATCCAGTCCTGCAAAGGGACTGACTTTAATCGTATGAGAGTCCAGAACAGGAAGATTGATTGATAAACCTCCGTCTAGGAATTTTTCCCCCCGAAATGTTGGAACTCTGTATCCAGAAAATGCGGGAAGAAAACAGGAACAAATTAAAGCTTCCAATAGATCCTCTCTAAAAATTGTAAGTATTAAATCGACTTTCTGTAAACTATTGACTTGGAGTTAGGAAACAGACACATGTTACACCGTAGATAGTTCCTTTAATACGGGGTTTGATTTATTTAAACATATTTATTTAGGAGTCATAAGTCTATTATTGTTTTAATAGTTTATTCTTTTCACAATAGGGCAACAATTTTAATTTCAATAAAATCAAAAAAGACACATTTTAATTGGCTAATAAATAAGTAATGATGATTGTTATTAAAAATTATTTTCATGAAATGAGATCAGTAATATATCTCATTTTCTTCCCGTATGGAATTTACAAGTTAAATAATAAAATCATTTATAAAGTTTAAAGTTTATTTTCAAAATTCTAATTTATCAAAAAAAAACAATAAATCAATAAAAATTGAAAAAATACAAAACTGTTTTGTTTTACCTTGAATTAAACTGTGACACAAGTAAGTTGTGACCCCTGCTATTGGTAAGTGATATAAATAATCTGTCTGTAACTATTTCAGCAATATCTCTAGGTAGCTCAGGACTCAATTCTTCCTTAATAATAACAGTAGCAGCAAATAGGATTCGCATCCATGCTGGATCCACGGATCCGAATCCAAGTGGGAAAATATCAACAAAATTTGTTTTTCATAAAATAAATTATCAAACTATGATTAAATAGATTTAAACAAAGACATGGGTACTGGTTAGTTTGCAGTTAAATATTAGTCACAATCTACAGAAAAAATAGTTTCATTTATTTCTAATGATCATGAAAAAGGTTTTCTTTTCCGTTGTGCAAATAGACAGAATAGCATTGTACATAAAAGAAAAATAGAAATATGTTCAAGAAATGCGTTCAAATTTTATGTAAAATGATATTACAAAGGTTAAGGGAATCATATCGTAGACATAACTTTAAAACAGAGTGGCACATCTGATTCACAATGGTAACCTTTAAACATCTATTGAGAGAGAATTGTCCTTTAATATTTGTTGAATCTGTAACAAAAAAAAATAAAAAATGTCTCTAGAAAAAAAGAAGGATATCCCATTCATTCATCATCAGGCAAAGATTTAAAGGCACTGTTGTGAATTAACAATATATATGGTGGGTTAACTAAATTTACGTCCTACTTTTCCACACTGTCCCATCAAGTTTTCTTTTTTAAGAATAAGTGATTAAAACTAAACTAACCTTAATTATAGATTCAACATGAAAATTAGGATGAAAAGCTCCAAATCTGTGTTTTCTTGCTTTTTCAATAATTTTCTTAAACTTCTGCCTAGCCATAAAGGAAGAAATATTCTAGGTAAACTAACAAAATATTAGAAGGAGGGGAAGCGATTATTAGGCATATCATGTGTGGAAAAAACTAAAAAAACTAAAATATGTAAAAAAAGTATATGGGAAAAACTAACATTCAAATTACACCTGTACAAAACTAGGAATTTTTATAGAGCGGGGGGGATTTTGTAGAAAATATGAACAAAAAATGGAATATCTGCCTGATTTCGTCTGCAGGGTATTGAATTAAAGCTAGGCAGGCAACCACAGCTCCTGTTAATGTATGGACTGTTACTTTAATCATCTTTATTTTAAGGACCTTTCCAAGAACCACTTCAAATTCGGACTTAACGGAAAAAAGACAAAATTTCTTTAAGGAATTTTTTTTTCTGATATAGTTATGCCCTATGAAGTACCTGCAGATGCTCCGAGAGATTTTTCAATCCGAACTAATATAGAAATATTTTTTATTTGGTGTTCTAAGTTAAATCGACAAAAGATAAGTCGTTTTCAACGGTTACTATAAACAAGCAAACTCAATAGTACTTTTATAATTTCACAAAATATTTTGTCTGCAATAAAAAAAAATGTTAAAGTAAAAAACACCACCAAATAACAACAAATATTCATTCCTGTTTTGTGAAGATTTGATTGAATATACTTGAGGACTCCGGCATGGTACAGGGCTTGATAAAAAGATAGTTTAATGTAAAAGAATCTGTTATTTTATCCTAAGACCGTCAATTAAATGACTGGTCAAAGAATTTTGTGAGAATTCGTTTGAATCGATTCAAAATCTGAAATCCTATATATATCCGTAATTTCCAATCTGAAAATTGGTATCTTCAGTGCCGCAACTGAAGAATTGCTACTATGTCTATACAACAAGAAAATGACAGATTTTTTCCTTCAAATTAAAAAAATTTCTCTTCAAAAATAAAAAATAGCTCGAAATGAGAACGAAAAAGAAAAAAAACCTAAGGCCGAATTTAAAGAATTTGAGCCGTGGCTTAAATCTAAGCCGCGGCTCAAATATGGTTGGTTCCACTTAAAATTGTATTTAATTTTTCAAGATTCAAGCCGGCGCTGAATTAAAAACGGTTTTTGGGTGTTTTGAAACGCGGCTTGAATTCACTAAATTCGGACATTGTTCATCGAAAAGTTACCTCTGATAATTTTTCTCCTGAAACCATTTATATATGTATAATACCTACAATTTCTACTCAATTAACGACTAACGAGACCATTTTCTCAGAAAATAGAATTAAGAGAAAGATAGCTAAAAAATACCCCTGAAGAGTTTATAAGTACCTAAAAATCCACAACCAGCAAAGGAAATATCTATCTTCTTCATTTTATATCTCTGTCTAATAACATTGTCTGAAATGGGTAAATATGGAAACTGGGAGTGCTTAATGAAACATAAAAATATCACAACAACTTTACACATATATTATTAATGGCGTTTGTTCATTGATTCTATACTTTTACAAATAAATTACAATTATAAAAATCAACAAAATACATAATATTTTAAAATGAATATTTGGCGGGTTTTCAATCACAAAGCTATAGCTACAATATCTAATACAGAACAATTTCAAAACTGTAAGATATAACAAATTCCCGAGTATATTATTCCTTCAGAGCATTCAAAAATAAAATAAAATTACGGAGTAATTAAACAACTATTATGACACACTTGGATACTTAAAAATTGTGGTGTTGTTATTAATCAGTGGTTTTGATTATTAATTGCCTATATAAATAACGCAATTTAGTTAAAATATTTTGGATTTTTTAGTTTTTGGAAGATTTGGTTATTTTAAAGGGGAAGGTTTTACAAACAGGTTTAAGTTAAAACAGTAATTAAATTCTGCTGCTTTTAGACTTTCAAAAACCAGGATCTCGCCCTTTAATAGTATTTAAAATGCAACAAACGAAAGTCAAGGGAAAGTTCAATGTGTCATCACAGATAACATAATCTTAACCGGCAAACGACGACTTTTTATGAAAACAAAATATATAACTTTTAGCAAAAAGAATCATTAAAATACACAAACGAACAGAGTCCAATAAATCTTAGAATTAATATTTTAATCTTCTTAAAAGTTACGTGGATTTAAAGGGGGGGGGGGCAGAAAAAGGGAAACACTGCATTTAAGAAGGAAATGAGGTATAATACGGAATGTTCAAATCTTAAAGGGCGATGAGTTTTGGATGGATACCAATGAATTAGAATTAATCAAGAATTAATATCTCGAGAATTGTAGATTAAGTAATGTATCTCAAGATTGGTAGATAAGTGAGATATATCTCGATGTTTGTAGATTAATGAGATAAATCTTGATGTTGGTAGATTACTGAGATATATCTCGATGTTGGTAGATTTAGTAGATATATATCTCGATGTCAGCGGACTCCTCACGCTTATCATCTAATATTATCCGAGGCCAGCGTCCTCAAAGAACCCTTGAGGTGTCTCCTCCTGATAAAAGATACAAGGTTAAAATAAAATTCACAAAACTCCAATCAACGTCCGGTTTAAAACTAAAATCCAATTAAAAATAAATTTTAAGCTAATGAAACTTTAAAAAATTTAGAACAGAATCAAAATTTAAAAAACTTTAAGAATTGGAAATTTCTTCAAGTTAAAACTAAATTTTGCAAAGACTCAATTTAACCCCCAAAGAACTAACTGGGTACTTTACTCTTAATTTACTAGTCCTTACATCTTAGCAAGCTAGCAACGTGATGCCATGGACCTTTCATATTTTTAAACTGTATTCTGTTACGATCTATTAGTTCAGGTTCAAAATATCAAAGGATTACACCATCGGGTTGCAAAAATAATGGAAATCAGATATAGTAGTAACTGATTAGTTACTATAGTAATTATATATTCTTAGGCCTCCAATGACTGGAAACTAAGTTTCTCTAAAAAATTCATCTCACTTACAATTTAGAACTTACAAACCAAGTTAAGTAAAATCCCGTGGTTATACCGAGTTCCACAATTAAAATTTTAGGCAAACCGGTCTCGGGGTTCATGAGTTATGATTTACAAACAAACAAACAGAGATTACTACTTTAAATATATACTAGCTTAGGAACCCATCGTTGCCCAGGGTACTCATAATTACTCCCGCCGTTTAACCGCACTTGGTTCAATTTACCGGGCAACTAAATTTTTCCTATTAAAGTCGATATACTCAACTTAGAATCTCAAAGCCAAACTAAAAACATTCCCCGTGGTTCTCCCAAGTACCCCCATTAAAATTTGAGGTAAATTTGTCCAGGGGTTTATAAGTTATGATCGGACAAACGAACAGCAACTGATCATTTATACCCGTTTTTACCCGCACTTGGACGATTTTACCGGGAAACTAAATTTTCGCTTTATAATCTTAAAACCAAGCTAACAACATTCGGATTCCCCAATCAAAGATTGAGGCAAATCGGTCTAGGGGCTCATGAGGTATACACAGAAAGAGAATGTTTATACATATAGATTATAAAGTGTATCAGTTAGCTTACCTCCTGAAGAAGGTCCTGCGCAGCAATGGCTTTCAGAACATTCTTCTTAGAAGTCTCCTGAACCTCGCCGCCGATAATGAACTCGTCCAACATGAAGTACGCCTTCTCGAAGTTGAAGATGATGTCCAACTCACACACCTGGAAATATTTATTAAAAATTAAACTGAGATCAAACATTGTAGATAAGTTCATCAAAAACGTCGAATCCCACCAGCAAATTAGACGTAAAATTTGTAAAATATTTTTTAAAATCAAGACTCGGTTAGTTTAAAAGACGATTTAAAAAAACACAGGTCATTAAAGAAATTTCCAATTTTTTAAAACATGTTGATATGGGTTTCAAATGATGCGTTTTGAACTGCCAAAGACCGTTTTTCGATACAAAAAAATAGTTCAATTTAAGGCCAAAAACTACCTTTTTAATACTCTGACAAAAATTCGTTAAAACCCCGGTTGTTTGTTTGAAACTTAATAATTTTCTTTTGATTTTAACGTTTTTGAACTCAGTGTTTCAAGACTGACATTTTAAAACCCATCTTGATTTATTTGACAATTATACACAAAAAAAAATTCTCAAATCTTCTTTAATATTGTATCAACGAAAACTTTAAAACTGGTGCAAGGTGGATTTGAGCATTTTTATAACAAAAAAGTACCAAATAGTTTCACCCTTAGTTTACACACACAAGTTTTGACCTCATAACAAACAAGAAATAATGAACTTACACTTCCAAAATATTTGTCGAGGAGTTCAACGTATCTGTGAATAATCTCAAGAGCTATCAGTTCGTTGTCGTTGTTCTAGAAAATAAATTTTAAAAAGGGAAGTTTTGTTTGGGGTCAAATTTATTGAACGTGGAGAAGTAGCTGAACTACGTAGACTAAGTTTAACTTCTTCTATTAAACTTGAATCGGCCACTTAAGAAATGTGGCTCAACTCTGTTTACGTTGTTAAATTCATAAAATTGGATCCCAGAATTTTTAAAATTTAATTCATTTAATGTTAATCAATGTGAAAGTTTATCTATTATACTTTATAATAGAACAATAAATACCTCAATGGCACAGCAGAAGTATAGACTAGCATATCTCTTGTAAACAATTTTAACATCCTGAGAATTATCCTTGTCTCAACAACATTGATCATATTTCAACAAATATTGACATGGAAGAGGTTACTTTTTTATCCAGAGTTAGTGATTTAAGATTCGGCGAATAGATTAAAACATACATAAGTAAAAATAATATTCATAATACGGTGAAATGAAAAAAATTAACAATAGAAAGAAGTGTGGGTTAAAAATAATAAAAATCATTTAACCATTATTCCGTGAAAATCGAGGCCCGAGTCCCAGTAAAAACCCGCTCTGTATATTTATATGAAATGGAAAAGAATTGCAAAGATCTGCCGGGGGATGGTAAATTGGACTCTAAGCAAGTTTCTTCATCCTTTTTATACTTTTTACCATTTCTACCCCCCCCCCAATTTTTAAAAATTTTAATAGAAAACATCATTTATTTCCTCCACCTCAGCGCTTACCTATCTAATAGGGGAAAAAAATGAATTTTCAAAAAGTGAGGGGGGGAGGAACGGGGTTTCAAGAAAATATACACCCCTGGGCGGAAATTAATGTAACATTATCCAATCATAAAGTTTTTAAGATTTCAACAGGATCGAAAAAGTGGAGTCGTTTGGACAAGTTCCTGCCACTCAAGGAAAGACGACATTTTCGGTTTCCTCGACAGTATTGTTGAGATGAGATCACGGGTTATCTTCTTCTTTGCTCCTTCCTTCACAGAATTAAAAGTTTAAATAACTGTATTGAATGTTAATACATTAGACTTGAATATATTTTTCATCTATCGACTATCTCCGATAAATGAATTTTTCTTTAAGGAATCGTCTTGGTTAATAGAAAAAAATGAAACTTCCAAGATTTAAAAACTGTATTTTGTTAAATTTTGCTTTTCAGAAACTTTGCAATTTCTTTATCCTTCAAAAATAAAAATTAGAAAAACAATCCAAAAACTAGCGTTACATCACGTTCGTTTATGATTCGTTTTTGGATCGCTATTACATAGTCTTTGAATCGTTTTTGGTACGTTTTTAGATCGTTTTTGGGTCTTTTTTGGTCGTTTTTGCATCGTTTTTGGATCGTTTGCATAGTCTTTGCACCTTTTTAGGATCGTTATTGCATCGTGTTTGGATCGCTTTTAGATCGCTTTTGGATACTTTTTGAATCGTTTTTGAATAATTTTTTTGCACATATCTTCTACCAGAGTCAAAAATTTAAATACATACAGCAAGGCAAATGTTTAAAAAAAAAATAATAAACATTTGATAATCATACATTTTGCCGAATTTTGACGCCGAGAGAAAATATGTGCAAAAAACGAACCAACTGAAAGCACACAACTACCTCCGATTTTTGTTAAATTTTTATTTAATTTAAAGGGAGTGTTCACGAAAAATGAACGGGGATAAAGGCTAACGGCGAAAAATAAGCGCTTTTGATTTCTACTAATCTTGCTTTTATCTGTTGCGTCAATAAGGAGAAAATTGATAAAAACGACTCATACCGATGAATGTAGAATCCATACATATTCAGAAAGTTGCAACATTCAATTCGGATCGTAAACAAATCAATTGAATTTCAAACAAATCCTTCAGATATTACTAACAATAGTCATCATAATATTCTTTTCTTTTTATGATCTGAGAGTTACGTTTGTAATGATTTATTCCTGATTGACTCCGAGAATTTTTGATAATGAAGGTCGACATTTTCATATTTTCCAGGAATGTTCGAAAATCCAGCGCCAGCGAAATATTAAAAAAAAAATCAATAAAATTATGAAATATTGACTAAATACGAATGCGTCGAAAAACAATCGATGACTATTGTTTGTAATATCTGAATGATTTGATTGGAATTAAATTGATTATTTACGATCCAAGTTGAATGTTGCAACTCTCCGAATTTGTATGTACGCTACGTTATTCGGTGTAAGTCGTTTATGACAATTTTCTCCTTATAGACGAAAGCCGTAAGCCTATACACCATTTCATTTTTCGCCAACACTCCCTTTAACTACTAGCTTGAGATCGCAGTTTTCGAGTAGAAACTAAGATTTCCCTTAAAAGTCAAAGCACTCGACTTAGAATTTTTACACCAGGCTAAGAACCTTCCCGTGCAGTGGTTCGATTCCTTCCTCAACATTTGAGACAAATCAGTCAAGGGGTTTCAGAGGTATGATCGGACATACCTTTGTAAAACATGATTTGTTGACACCTTTTTTAAAGAACAACGTAATAGGATTTATTTTAAACAAATAAAAACAGGTTTGGACACAAATTAAAAATAATAATATCTCACCGAGTATGCAGCAAACCATTTCTGTAACCTCAGTTTACCCTGTCTACTGAACAGTAGCAAATACTGAATCATCTGAAGTAAAAAATATATATTTATGAGTATTAATTATTATTATTAATTTCTCGTCCATTTAGCAATTGTTTCTGATTGGAAAATAACATCGTTGCGTCTCGTCTCGTCAATTGTCTCGTCAATTGTCTCGTCAATTGTCTTGTCAATTGTCTTGTCAATTGTCAATTGTCTTGTCTCGTCTCGTCTCGTCTCGTCTCGTCTCGTCGAAATTGAAGAAAAAAATTTAATCTAGTTTCACCTTGATATGCTTACGCCAGAAAATTTATTATTCCATTGATTTTCTGAGAAAAAAAAAAATGTATACAATTTTTATAGGTTCAGTGAGAAAGAAATAGTATCACAGTGTATCACAAACAATTTACAACTATCACACATTATAAAAATAAACATTCGTTTATTCTGCTGATATTGGTTTGGTTTAGAAGTGACGAGCATTGTGACGTAGGAATAATGCCGTAAAAATAAAGGTTCTTTGAGATATGCTTTTTAGATTTGAACTTGGAACTTGTTTAAGGATTCATTTCCTTTCTAAAGTATGCATATGTATATTTTACATTGTACATATTTGCAATGTATATATTTTAAACAATAGAAAACTTGAAACTAAATAATATCTCTATTGTACTTTAAACGGACTTGATTAATGCAATGTATATATTTTGAACAATAGAAACTTGAAACTTAATAATATCTCTATTGTACTTTAAACGGACTTAATTAACGTAATGTACACTGCACACTGTAAAGAAGTGAACGGAATAAATTTGAAATCAATTGTTAAATTAATTAAGGAACGTAATTGACTATGAGTACATATCGTTGGTGAACTTGTGACGGAATTGATTAGACATCAATTGTAAAATAGGTTAACTTGGAACAGAATTGATTAGACATTAACTGTACAGTTGGTGAACTTGGAACAAAATTGATTAGATATCAATTGTACAGTTGGTGAACTTGGAACAGAATTGATTAGACATCAACTGTACAGCTGGTGAACTTGGAACAGAATTAATTAGTTATCAACTGTACAGTTGGTGAACTTGGAACAGAATTGATTAGATATCAACTGTATAGTTGGTGAACTTAGAACAGAATTGATTAGACATCAACTGTACAGCTGGTGAACTTGGAACAGAATTAATTAGATATCAACTGTACAGTTGGTGAACTTGGAAAAGAATTTATAAGACATCAACTGTACAGCTGGTGAACTTGGAACAGAATTGATTAGATATCAACTGTACAGTTGGTGAACGTGGAACAGAATTGATTAGACATCAACTGTACAGCTGGTGAACTTGGAACATAATTGATTAGATATCAACTGTATATTTGGTGAACTTGGAACAGAATTGATAAGACATCAACTGTACAGCTGGTGAACTTGGAACAGAATTAATTAGATATCAACTGTACAGTTGGTGAACTTGGAACAGAATTTATAAGACATCAACTGTACAGCTGGTGAACTTGGAACAGAATTGATTAGATATCAACTGTATAGTTGGTGAACTTGGAACGGAATCGATCTACTGCGTCTTGAGTTACTCCAGTTCCACAAAGATTTAATTTCTTTATTATACCTTCCTGAAGATAATTATTATCAAAAATTAAAAATAAATCTAGATTAGAAATGTTCAAACGTATTCTTAAGTTTGAAGGTTTGTATATCTCATCTTGCAACGCAAAATTTCAAATCAAACAGACTATGCTAAAGATATAAGTACGATTTTTTTTTAAAATAAAAATTTTTACGATTTAAAAGAAGAAGAATTACCTGGTTGGAATTCACTAATTGGGAAGCGAATATATCCAATCCTCTATTCGTAAACTCAGGGTTGTCCCTAAGATCCAGGCTCTGTAGAGACTGGAGCAGGTTCAGAGAGAAATTATCTCCTAGGAATCCGTCATACAAGAAGCAGTCAACCAAGCTCAGCTCTTTAAACGTACTCGATATCTGTTAAGAGTGAAAATACGTTTTAAAACTTACTAAAATATTCCTTAACCCCCTCTCATAACATACAGACTTCGATATCAAAGCAGTCATGCCTTTGCAATTCTAAGGTTTTTTAGTTTTACAGGGTTAATTTTCTTAAACTTACTCAGCATCCAGTAAATATTCCTTTCAGCTGAAAGCCAAAAAAGGGATAAGAACATTTGTAAATAATGCCTTACTCCATTAGTTCTTTAAATATATTATCAATCCAGATACAACTCTCTCTGTATTCTTAAGTCTGTATCAATCCAGATACAACTCTCTCTGTATTCTTAAGTATGTATCAATCCAGATACAACTCTCTGTATTCTTAGTATGTAACAATCCAGATACAACTCTCTCTGTATTCTTAAGTATGTATCAATCCAGATACAACTCTCTGTATTCTTAGTATGTAACAATCCAGATACAACTCTCTCTGTATTCTTAATTAAGTATCAATCCATATAAAACTCTCAGTTTTCTTAGTATGTAACAATCCAGATACAACTCTCTCTGTATTCTTAAGTCTGTATCAATCCAGATACAACTCTCGTAAACTCTATACTCTCTACCGAGATCTAATAAGTCTGACGGTAATAAAACAGAGTTCATATTCAACTAAACTATATTTGAGTATAAGGTACAGATAAAGATTACACTGACCGATAATACGGTCAGGTGATTATAGCGTAATATATATACATACAGGCAGATAAGTTCAGGTTTCCAAGATATGGCGGTTATTACTGTATTTATTACACATAATATCTCAACATATTTTTTGGGTACGAACAACCACCTTCTGATTTATTTAAAACATTAGAATGGAAATAAAAGGTCGTAGAAACAGATATAAGCAAAGAATTAAAATGTAAAGATAATTATTTCAGAGGTGTACGCATTTTAAGTACTGAAGTGTACTGTCTCTGGGCTGTAAAGTAAACACAAGACGGATGTCACAGCCTGAAATGGGATCCATCTTTTACATAAAAAATCAATGAAATATTCTGGTCATAGGAAACGATCATGTGAATTATCAAAATTTCAAAATTAAATGCTTACATCCTCGGATACTAGAGGAACACTGATGCATCTATTTTTGTTTACAAACACCGACCAGAGAGAACTGGTTTCAATATGTACGGAGAGAATGCACAACAGCAAGTAACTTTCCTTCCTTTATTACCTTGGATATTGTTTCAGAGTATTGAATGATTCTAATGATGATTTTTATACTCTTTTCTCTCTCTTATCCCAACTTAACAATAATCCGCTAATTCCTTCCAAGATGTCATCTTCACCCCTTATTAACATTTGTACCCACTTAACTACATATTCTCCATAGTCTTTACACACATATTTTATTATATCTGTATCTCTGTTCTGAACTTCTATATCTTGCTGATTCTCTTTCCCCGTAGAACATCTATTCATTACTCAATCTTCCCAATTACTCCAACTCCCGATTTACCAACCCTTTTATCATCCTCACATTCATTGAATCCCAATCCCAACTTCCTCTTTAGTTGGTATCCATCCAAATTCCCAACCTATTTTATCTATTCCCAATTGATCCCTGTCCAACCTATTCCAACTTCCTAGTCCTCATCCTAATCCCAATTCTTCCAATCCCAACATTGGTTAACATTCATTTGGGATTCTTACAGTTTGGGATTTTACTTATAAAATCAGAAAGAAATGTTTTATATTATTGCCAACTTTTTTACATGACAAATGACAACTAGCAAACAAAATATTATGATTTAATGATGTATTATTGTTTCATGAATGCCTTCTTAGAATACCTTTATATATATACCAGTTGTATCTGACGCTTGGATTTCTATCTTTTCTCTACCTGCGTGGTTTTAAATGGTTGGCTTGGTTTAGGGGTGGTTATATCCCAAAACAAGAATTATTAATTTAATGATGTATCAATTTATCAATTTATCATTCAATTTAGATCTGTATATTTTTATCTTGTAATTTGTTATTTGCTATTTTTACCCTGAAATCGAACCAGGATTTTAAGTAGTACAAGCCCAAGTAAAAAGAACACACCATGTAGTGTTGCTTAGAAATCCCACTAAGCCTCTCGCAATTGGCTTCCTTTAAGCGAGTTTGTTTTACCTATGTGATCGTGGATTATAAACATTAATAAATCATCGGAATCATAGTGCTCATTAAACAAGCAGATAACAGAGAGGAGAGAGAAAGTGTTAGATGAATGGTTATAGACAAGAAAGATACAACAGCTACCACCCCCACCTTCAAACATATTTACATCACATCTAGATCATTCCTCCTATCTCTTTTCTTCCTTCCAATTTTACCGAAAAAACTAATTTAAATCTCTTTTTTCTTTACCCGCAAAACTGGTGGAGGCGCCGGGTACATCATTGGTTGGGCAACAAAGCTCTTTCGCAGGCCTGTACACCTACTCACACTAGCAATACATATCATTTAGATCAGTGCTTAGGATCCTGATTCGTTGAATCGGCAAAATTTTCACTTACTGGATCTGGATTCGAAGCCAACGGGCAAATTGTCAACCCAAAACTGTAAAAAATCTTTTTGCTATCAAAAACCAAATCTGAACTTTTGATAAAAGAGATATTGTCAAAAATATCCTTATATTCTAATAACTCTAATTTTAGAATTAACTGAAGAAAAGATCTAAGTTAAAAAGAGGGAACAGGGGAGGGGGAAAGGGAGATTTTATACAAACAAGGAAGAAAAAATATACCGGAAACGGAAAGGAAGATCTGAAAAAATCGTAATCATAACAGAAGTGAAAAATAATGCGCGCATCAAAATTAAAAATGTAATTGTTTATCTATCTTAACATTGATAACTTCTAATGATGGTTTCTCCTTATGCAGCATTTCAAGATGTAAAAACGACGATATCTTATCAATTGTTGGCCAAACAAATCTGTTAATGGTTTCGTTAAAAATCGGATATGCTACTGTTTTAATGAAGAGGGGGGGGGGGGAACTAAATCCTCCTTAGAAGTGTTGTTTATTTTCGTGTACTGTGACATTTTGCCTAATATAGTGTGTGTACTTCAGCTGCTTAGAAGTAGGCCCGGAGGTTCCAAAGAGGGGAATTCCTTCAATTGTGAATTATATGAAAGATATGTTCCTTATGTTTTGTAGGTGTGGGAGTGTGCAGATCAGAAAATATAGAAGATTAGCAGTAAACCAGGGACAACGAACTAGCTCCAGAACTCTTAAAACAAATATTTAACAAAAGGTTCACAAACCTAGTGAGGCTTGATTATTGAGCTTAATCAAATCTATTTCCGAGTATCAGCGACTTTAAAATTGTCGTTTACTGTCTTGAGACGTGTCACTTACTCGAGAAATTACAATTGAAAAGAATCAATTTTCCGACAGAAAATTCAGGATACTTCATTCAGACAGTTTATAGGGTACTGATGTGAATGGGACATTCAACACCGTTCTTCTAATAAAATATTCAATTTTTTATCATTTTATGAATAAAAGTCGTTATAAAAATTAAATTGGTAAGAAGGTTCAACATCCATCAAGCAAAGGCAAATATTTTTAATGGTGAGGAAACATTTGATACCAGAAGGAAAGTTTTTTTTTAACCTATTTTATACTTGGGTCCTAAAATAATAATTCATTTTCACAGTTCAGCGAAAGAAACCATAACAAAAAATTTGCCGCTCAGCGAAAGCATACATACATATTACAGAACCTCGTAAAAAAAAATTTTGAAATTTTCTTTCTTTTAAACAAATAACCATATCAAAAAATACCTTAGATTCCTGATTTTCTCTTTTAAATCAATAAATCGAAAACTGATCGGTTCAACAGTATCAAATCTCAGTCGCTCCAGACCATCTTCCATTTCAAATAGATAACAATCCATTAAGACTTTTAAAAAAGTTTTGTAATAATTTTAGCTGAATTCAGTGCAAACCAACCCTTTCTTATCGACCAAGATTACACATTTTTTCGACTTTTCTACACTTCATAAAAACAAATGTTAAGATGATCTATTGTGACTATAGATAAAATTCCTTTTTAAGCATGTAGTTCAGAATCAGATCTATGAGAAAATAGAACTAGGACCAAATTTAATGTACAACGAGAAATAGTTCAACTACGTAATGCGCCGATTCAAGTTCAAGAGAAGTGGTTCAACTTAGTCTACGTAGTTAAACTAATTCTCGCATCAGGATAGAAGTACAGCCCTGATATGGAACCCTTAACCCACCATGAACATTTATATAATTGTTATTTATTCAAGTTCCTGGCAGATTTTTAACTTTCAGAGGAGATCTCTTCTCACAATAGATATATTCTAATCTCAGATCAACAAGGTTCGGACACTTAACCTCACAAATTAATAATATGGTTGTCAAAATTTATAATCAATAATTCGAATGAACAGTTCGTGGTCCCCCCCCCCCCCCCAAAAAAAAACCCTCAACCTAAAATTTCCAATTTCTGTTTTGAATAATAATTAGCTTTTAAGTGGATTAAGGTGGTCTGGGGTGGATTATACAGGTTAAAGAAAAATTTCCGGGGAACAAATTTAATGCCTACCGACGATTCAAATTTGAATCATTGATTCAAGTCCTTCCTTAATCTTTAACTTCAAATCAATGGTTCAAATTTGAACCGGTAGTAGGTGGTTGAGTGACGGAGATCATATTTATTAAATTCGATCCCTTACGATGGGGTAAATATTTAATACCTGTAGGTCTCGGAAAAAGACGTCAGAGAAATTAGATTTGAGGAGAGGGCGTGGTCTCTTCAGATTTCCAGTAATCCTTGAAAGTACAGAATTATTTCGAGTTTTCCATTCATGCTGAACCATTGATTAATCAAGAACATTCAGTAAATTAACAAGTTTCCTTGCAATTACAACGCAGAATAAAAGGTCTTTAAAGATGTCCATTTGATATGTTTTTGTTTTAATCAAAATGAATCATTGAAATAATTTTCAAGTACTCAGCAGTCAGCAATTATACATCTAGGAGACTGAGACACTTAGGAAATCTTAATACTATACTGTGTTTTAACCGTAACAACCACACCCCACTTTGCCGTCACTGCCATTAAATAAACCAGTGCTAAGGATCCATTTAATTTTAATGTGGATCCTGGATTCGCCCTAGAACATTCCGGATCCGGTTTCAAAGCCAGATCCGGATTCAGGACCTTAAATTTTCTTCAAGGTTAACTAATTTTTGAAACAAATAAAAAATGTTCAACAATTTTTCTTCCCCCCCCCCTCGTTTTCATGCTGAAACTTAATACCATTAAGGAAGTTTTTTATTGGTAATTGGTAATTGGTAATGTGTGTCTCCACACATTTTTGCAGATCCGGGCCCGAGAGATCCAGGGACCCAAAAGCACTAATATAAACGGAAACCACATGTAGGACAAGAAATATGAGTTGTGCTCTTACTTTTAGCCTAGTTCTTACTTTAGAGTACGGGTATAAGACCCCATATACTTCAGACAGTTCTTCAGCGTGCTTAGGTCAACAGGGTTACTATACAAAAATAATATTAAACTAATGTTTATTCCTAAATAATTTACATTTTTTTCATGTTCCAATTATTTTTTTCTCACATGTGTTAAACTTACCGAAAATAAACTCGTATCCATAAGGACGAATGATTCAATATTAATGCAAACCTAAAAACAGAAACAATCATATCTCAGTTAACCTCCCAACGCTACCAGCTCCCAACCATGCTCAGGACTGAGGTAGGATTAATTTATCTATTTATTCTTTAATTCAGTTCAAGTGTTCAAGTTCATGACAGCTAGTAAATCCAGAAATTGTTAGATCAGAAGTATTGATTAGCTCACCTTGGAGATATCTCTGCTATATTTAAGATGGAATCATGTTGGTTGTAGAGAAGTATTTTAACAAGCATTTCATCAGGAAGGTCTAATATACCAACCATATTTAAACCCCAAATTTTCTACTTGCGTACAATATGACGACGACAAGGTCTGTTACGCCTGGTCTTTCCCTTGTAAAGTTGTAAATAAAACCTGTTGAGGACTTAAAATTTCATTTCTTCGAGAAAATCCAAATTTAGTGCGCAATAAAGTATATGATGCCGCGTGGCGATGTTAGTTAGGAGGTAGACGAAAACGATCCTATGTCATTTCTGAACTTTGTATTTTCCGACATAATAAATAAATTACATTTAAATTACAATTCAAGGTAATTTGATCAAGATTTGCATGGAAAAGTCTTATATCCCGAAAACAAAACGTTTATTAAATTAGTTTGGAAACAGCATACTTTATCAATTTTCTAAAAATGTTCATTAAAATTTTATGTTCATTAGTATACTCCATATTTAATGACACTTTGATTGAAATAAAGATGATAAAATATAAAATAATTCTCAGGTACAGAACTCGGTGGATTATCAGAAATAGTCCGGTTGATACGACTCCAATGCTGAGTAAAGACGACCTGCAGGGAGGTGGAATGTATCTGCTACGCGGCACACAAACCAGGATAATTTACAGTTGGATTTGACGCAGCCGGGACTTTTTCCAATTTTTTTTCCAGGATTTTCTTGAAAACAGCCTCCGCAACCCTTCTGAAAGTGAAATTTAGTAGAGAAAAGACTAATTTCGAGAGAATTAATATATTTTTATAAGACAACAAAGTTGTACTGGCTGATTATTGTGATTTTAATGCTCTAAGAAATTAAGTTTATTCTCAAGTGATCAATTATCTGAATCTGCTGGGTTTCTCTAGGAATATACCACAATCAAGTCTATGGTGTGCTCGTTTTCAGAAAAATTGAATCTTTAAAATTGATAAGAGTTTTTTATGTTTTGTTTTTTAGATGATAATGTAATTTACGAAGTTCGGAAACAATCATGAAGGATCCTGTCGAGAAATCTGGCGTCCCTGTGATCCTCTCCGACGAAATGAAGGACTTAGACTTGAAATCTGATTTGGATCATCAGCTTAATGCTTGTGACTCCCTTCGTGATTTAAGCTCGAGTAACGGAGCCACGAACAATGGAAATTCCGACTGCTTGACGGTTTCAAGTGTCACGGAATCTTTTCGAAGTTCGAATAGTTCCTTGGCCAAAAGTGAGAATAGTGACAATCATGTTTCAGTTTTAAAAAACCCGAACAGGGCATCCAGTGCGCAGGTTAAAAAAGTTAGCATAGCTGACACGCCACCGCCCTCCCTTGTTCTACGGCGGGAGCACGCCGTATCACCAAATGGCGGTGACAAACTAAACTCCCACCGCGCCTCTCTTATTCAAGTTTCTAGCTGTCGACAGGCGCGCAAAGTTCGGTTTTTCATTAACGGAGACAAGTTTTTCAAAGGTGCCGTGATAGCCGTGAACAACGAGAAGTTTCGAACCTTTGATAAGCTTCTTGAACATTTGACGAGAATAATGTGTACACAAGTAACCCTGCCGAATGGTGTAAGGTCTATATACAACCTAGAAGGGAAACTCATGACTATTGTGGATGAAATCCAGGTAAGAAATTAACCTTGAGCTGATATTTTCTTTCTCCCTAGTAAAATTTTACAATATGCAATATTTTTCACTGTTACTCCTCTTATGTAAATCTTAATTGAAGAATATTTTTATGAATGTTTTGATGAAAGGGTTAGATAAAACAAATGGGATTTTTATATTTGTTGATATCAATGTTAATTTTTATTTTTTTTCTATTTTACTATATATAATTTTTTCTACAATCTTCGATTATTAATTTTATATTTATTAATTTGACAGATTTTTTAGAATTTTTTTATCAGATGGTATTAAAAAAAGATATTTTGCTTACAAAATTATTTTTGCTCTTGAGTTTTTTTATTTGTTTTGTTCTTCAGGGTGGAGAGAATTACGTGTGCTCTAGTGTCTCTAACTTTAAGAAATTGGACTACGTTGCTCTTGGTAAGTTTTAACTAAACAAACTTTTTTTTCAATACGCATTTACATATAGATTCATATTGATAGTTTTTTTATTTGATCATAAAAGTCAGTGTTGTACATATAATTTCTAGTATATATCTTATAACCCCCCTCCTTTTTTAAAATTTTTTTTTTTTCACCCAGAAAAAAAAATTGTTTTTTAAACATGCCCTACTTCAATGTACATTTAGCTTTCAGAGAAGCAACAACTGGGGTTTGCTCGGCTTTTAAAAGTACTAGAGATACAGGGTGAGAGAGAAAAAAGGCTAACTAGAGAAACTTTAGCCAGAGGGTGTATATCCCCCGTATACACCCCTGCACACAAATGGAAAAGAAATAAACGGAACTACAAGTAACATTAAAGGCCTGTATTCATCTTTTAACACTGTTAACCTTGAGAATTGAGGTTTTTCACCTACCTGAATCCAGATTTTGCTACTGAGAGCTTTGAATATACTCCTTACTGACAAGGTTTGTCAGCTGTTATTAAGTATCCGAACTTGTCAGAAAGACGTTGATTCTTTTGGTTGAATCTGGTTCTATGTGTAAGCATCAAGGGAGCTCAACACAGTCAGGTTCTTATACAACTCGCTCAACACAGTCAGGTTCTTATACAACTCTCAAGTTTCTTGTGGTTGAACAGAAACCTGTGTGGAATATAACATGGCAGTACATCCTACTTGGAAAAAAAAAAATTTAATAGTGCAAAGAAAAAGGGGTTTCCCTATGCTTCTCTTCCCCCTCCCTTTTGTCAGAAACAAGGAAAATAGAAACATAGAAAGCAGAATCCTGATAGGTTGTGCACCATGCACTATGATACCGGTTTATACTCTGCTGGTTGCAAGGAACAGATTTCTGTAGACAAGGCTGTATTCTAAAGCACTGTCTGAGATGAATTTGCAAGAATCAAGAATTCTTTTGTCGAAAATATCCACTCATAGCCTTACCTTTCTTATCCCATTTGTCTTTATCAACGCAGAATTCTGACAATGGATTCACAGAATTTTCAAACCCGATTAGCACTGACTTTTATTTATCCAACCTGTAAGAATGATTTTGATAAATATGAACGATTTGGAGAAAATAGATGCATTAGAAATCCTCAAGAATTGCACAATATGCTTCATCAGAGAAATTTCACACCTCTGTATGGATTGGATCACGAACAGTAACTTTCAATTATACTTAATTTGATATTTGAGAATAGTATGAAAAATAAAATTGCCTAAAAAGAAGATAGAACAGCCAAAGAATAAATTCACGAGATCTACAAAAGAGGAGCAGGAAACAGATTTATGATCAGCTAAACGAAGATAAAAAGCAAAAGAATAAATTCATTAGATCTACAAAAGAGGAGCAGAAAACAGATGTATTATCAGCTAAAAAGAAGATAAAACACGGCCAAAGAATAAATTCACTGCTCTTCTGAAGAAAAAAATTTGTTAAAATTAGAATTAATAATAAATGTTAAAAAAGACTTGGCCTTTTTTGAATAAAAAGTGTTATTTAAAATTAAGTATACAGTCCCTTTAAAGCGGTGCAAGTAAAGAAGAGGTGGGGGCGGCATAACTATTAAATTATCCTATATTTTCTTATATATTTGAACAGTCTCTTTAATATTGTATTACAGCTGACGAGGACCATACTTGGAACAGAGTAAAGCGGGAGACTTACTACCTCGGTATGCGGAATGGTTCTATGAGAAGGTGAGACAGACAATAGAAAATTTACCTCTTTAAATTATTAATAAAATACAAAAAAAAACGAAAAACATAAATAAATCTTGAAAATTTTTTCGCAACTTAATCTCTATCCAAGATATATGAGAAATATATCAAAAACTGCTCAGTTCTAATGTTCTCGAAAAACAACACTGTCAAACTTTATAATACTCTTTTAATTCCACATTTTTAGCGACCCTGCTTTCCATTTAAAATAACTTAAATATTTAATTTACATTTTACATGTTTGTCTTCTGAATTTTTTTTGTATAAATATAACAATACTTGTCTCGTTTTATTCCCCACCTATCTCTTTAAAGAAGATTACAACAATTTTTTTTTTTATATATTATGATTTTTATTCTAGGGATATGTATCGTATGAGCGGACACTCTAAGAGCTTTGGTCAGACTAAGTCTAGTGATACTGAGCCTAAGGTTTATATCAAACCTCGTATTATAACAGTTCTACGGAGTGGTACAAGACCGAGGAAAGCGGTCAGAGTGCTTCTTAATAACAGGTAAGACTGAGAGTTCTAGTTAGAACAGGGGCGGGGCAGTGCACCCTGCTGCCTGGGCGGTCTGGGGGGCCCACAGATTTCACTTCCTTATGCTTCCTTATGTTAATACGCATGGAAAGCGTCTTCATTAAAAGTTCAGAGGCCTTCTTCAAGAGAATTAAAGTCTGGGGGGCCCACAATGGGGTTCTCTTGCAGATTTCACTTCCTTATGATTCCTTATATAAAAGTCCTTGTTTTGAGAACTTAGTATTTCTCAGTTATTGACAACAGGTCAAAGTCCTTATAGTAATAAGCAAGAGTCTTAATTAAAACGGGTAAAAGCTTTATAGTTAATACCGGTTAGTAAAGTCCTTTAGCTTCATAATAATACTTTTCTCCTATGACATATTCTAATGATTGATTTAAGACCTTTATTCTAATGCTTTTATGTAATAGAGACTGACTTCTTTTTGTTATCTTCTCTTCGACTTTTTTGGATGGATTTGATAGATAAAATTCGAAAATACGTTTATTTCTAATGCATTTTCGATGTGTCATTTAGAAAGCAGAATACAATTGGTCATTTAAAAAAAATTAAATCTGCAAAACTTTTTTGCTTATCATAAATCATATATTTCTGTGTTTAGAAATACTAAATCCTTGGATATGGTGCTAGCTGACCTCACCAATACAGTGAAACTTGATACAGGGGCGGTCAGGAAGATGTACACGTTGGAGGGGACCCCTGTCAACTCCTTACTCGACCTCAAGGATGAGGAGGTCTTCATTGCCTACGGGGTCGACAAATGCAACACGGACGACTTTGACCTCGATCTAATTGAGTTCCGTAACGTCCAGGCCATTCTCAAGTCTCAAAAGTTGGATTTAAAATACGAGAAATTTGCACACATGTCTCCGAAAGCGAGCCGGAGAAAGTTTCTGTTAAGTCGGATAGCACGCAGTCGGCGCGGTACCTCTAAATCTCGCACTAACGGACTTAAAAACGGAAACAGTTTTCATAACATTGAGGATTTGAGTGATAGTTATCCTAGTGAGGTGACCGACAAGTATATTGTGAGACAGGTGAGGGGTCATCTTAATTTTGTAGATATTAATTTTTCCTTGTCGGGGATGAGTTTCCGTAGATTGAAAATTAAAAAATATTTTTAAAGCATTGGCTATTATGGTGGTTTTTTTAATAGATTAGTTGTGACCAATTATACTTGAAATTTGTTAAAGCAAATTTCTTCTTTTCAATAAAGTTTAATTTCAAGAACGTATTTATTTTATTGGAAAAGTGGGTTCCGAAATAGTTTAACTTAAGGTGCGGGAAGTTTTTTTCTGTGTTATTTTTTTCTCTTTTTTCTTTAGATCATAGGAGACGGTAACTTTGCAGTTGTACGGCTGTGCTACAGTAAACAAACCAAGAAGGAGTTTGCTGTGAAAATAATTGATAAGGTCGGTATTGTACAATATTATAGTTTTATATGGTATACGGAAAATGTTGTTCGAAATCTTATTAAAGGGACTGTAAGCGTATTAAACAAAGGTAACAATGCCCGAGATGGTTCCTTAATCTGATAAAAACTAGCAAGACCGCGTCGTTTATCTAACTTAAAGTGTTTATTTCTGTGAATTTCTTTCTTGTTGATATAATCAAGAAATGCTTAATGCTTGATCAGACAAAGCTTAAACGGGTACCGTTGTAAATCGGACATTACCATCTTTGGATGGAGGGTCACTTGTAATTAAGCTTTCAGTCCCTTAAAATGTTGTTGTTCAATAACGCAAAGAAAGGCTTATTGATATTATATACATTCTTTAATCTTTGTACGATTTGTACTTTTTCCATGTTTATCTGGAGGTGTATGTTCATTAAAAAATGAGAATTGATAAGTTATTATCAATTTTGTTTTCTTTGTTCATTGAAAAATAAGTCTGGTAGTATCTTATCTAATCAATAAGGATAGTTTGTCCGACCCTTGCAGCTTGTAAATTATTTTTAACGGTTTTATCGTAGTTTTCTAGTTACTTGAACTTACGTCTCTAGACCCTTTAATTCTATTATATTTTCAGGCCAAATGTCAAGGAAAGGAACATATGATAGAGAGTGAGATTGCGATCCTCTCCTCGGTCTCACATCCTCACGTGATACAGCTAGAGGAGGTCTTCGACTTCGCGGCAGAGAAATATCTCATTATGGAATACGTTCCGGTAGGTGGTTGGTTGGTGGGCGGGTGGGTTGCTTGGTTGCTTCGTTGGTGGTTTGGTTGATTGGTTGGTTGGTTTGTGTGTGGTTTGCTTTGGTTGGTTGGTTGGGTTTTCCATTCATTCCGTTCATTGGCCCTTAGATTGGATGGTTTGTTGGTTGGTTAGTTGATTGGTTGGTTGGTTGGTTGGTTGGTTGGTTGGTTTTTGGGTGGGTGGGTGGTTGGTTTGGTTGATTGGTTGATGGGTTTGTTGGTTTGTGTAGGAATGTTAAGTTGAGAGTCTGATGGATAAGATAATTTTAATGAATAAATTTTTCCTAGATGTACATTTTTATATTACAGGGTGGAGATTTGTTTGATGCTATTGCAGCTGATATTAAGTATTCTGAACCTGTAGCACGAGATATGGTAAAAGATCTGGCCAATGCACTTCAGGTGTCATTTTATTTTTACCTGTTGTTAAAACAAGGGTTCTTGGGGTGATTTCAATTAAGGTTGCTGGGCTGGGGGATTTTGAAACGAGTCGTGAACTGAAGAAGATATTTGTTTTAAGTTGTTTCATTTTTAGTATTTGCACGATAGAATGGTTTGCCATCGTGACATCAAACCTGAAAATCTGCTCGTCATTGACAAACAATTTACAAAATCTCTGAAACTGGCGGATTTCGGACTGGCCGTGACAGTACGGGAGCCGTTGTTCACTGTATGCGGTACACCAACATATGTCGCACCAGAAATTCTAGCCGAGACGGGTTACGGCGTAAAGGTAAGCATAATATTGTACATTTACTGCATATTATTTTTAAGGAGCTCGCCCTCTTATGCTTAAAGAAATAAACATTTATCAATTAATCACTTTATATTTGTTTTTTTTTCTTAAACATATTTTCTAGGTTGATATTTGGGCCATAGGAGTTATTCTTTACATTCTGCTTTGCGGGTATCCTCCGTTTTCATCCAGATCTAATAATCAGGTGAAATTTTTTTTATCCACTTAAAAATATTTCCATATAAATATGTAAAATTATCTATGTTGCATGATTGTTTTCTACAATGGTTTATGGTTTCCCTATTATTATCAGATTCCTTCACGAAATGTAACAAAAATTAAACCAAACAACTGAACAATTGATCACGTTAGCTGGAAAAATTCATTTTATTATTGATTTCTTTTCTTTTCTATTGGAAAATCAAACTGTTAAAACATATCCTATAAAACATACCTTTCTTTTTTATAATAGATTAGAATTATGCTATTTTCATAAATAACTAATTTTCTTGAAAGATCCCCCTCCCCCCTCTCTGCAGTTGTTGAACATTTCTTGTTTATTAGATTTTAATTATTTTTAGGCTTCTTTTCGCTGAATAATGGAAGTAATTTTGTTTTAGTGGGAAAAAATTAAGTTATATGTAAAAAATATCAAAAATGAAGAAAAAACTTTAGATGTTCTAATTATTTCATTTGCCCCCCAAAAAATTAAAAAATCATGTTCCCCCTCACCGGGGGGGGGGGATTCTTTAAAAATATATTTACCCCTGCTTTTTTAGCGGTGTATTTTGTGTATCTGTCCAAAGTTCAGGCTTTATGTTATTTTGACTATTTCTTTTCATTATTATTAATATTTTAACATGAATTTTTTAACATTTTTAAATTTAAATTCAGATTTTATAAATTAGCAAGTATTTTGACATTTCTGTTTTTCTAGACTGTCATTTTCTTCTTGTTGTTCTTGCTTCATCCATCATGTTCGGCTTATTTTGAAATATTTTAACAAGAATATTTAGGAGGAGTTGTTTGACCAGATTCTGTCAGGACTATTCGAATTCAATTCTCCAGATTGGGATCCTATCTCATATCCTGCTAAGGAACCAGTTCTAGTCTAATCAAGTGGTTTAAAGAGGTGGTCGAGGGGGGATTTTTTACAGGATTAGCTTTATAATTAAATTCTGAGATGTTGAATTATCAGTCTCCGCTCTTTTTCAAACGTGCTTTCCCCTCAATTTGTTATTTGTTGGTGAAAATAAATTATTGTTTGGGATAGCGTTTGTTTCGTTGCCAAAGCATTATAGTCTTTAAAGTAGTATTTTGAATGCTTCACTCCGGTTTAAGCTATTCACTTCGGGATGGTATTTTGGAAGTGGGACAACGCTAAAAGTCTTATGTTATTTGATTTGATACGCAAAACTGTCAAAACTAAATTCGCAATCTTTTTAGTTTTTTTGTTACTTCATTTTATATTCTTTGAAGACTAAAACTGGAGTGTCTAGGAACTGATATCTTGGAGCCTGGTAGTTGATCCTCTACAGAGATATTCGGCCAAGGAGATCCTTTCTCATCCGTGGATCTTGGCAACTAAACCTACACAACCGGAGAAGTAAACCTTCCAAGAGACATAAACCTGGTGTATAAGCTCTGAAAACTATCCGGAGAATTAGATAAATATTCCGGATAAACTGATCCTGTGTTATCCAACCAGGATAACTAAACCTGGAAGCTGATTCTTAATTGTTTGATTCTTTACCCGGATTACGGATCCTGTAGTATCTTACTAGAACCCGGAGAAATAATCTGTTCCTATCTGTATTAATAAACCCGGAAAGATGATCTTTTAAGGGTCTGCAGGATAATTGTACCCGGAGAAGTGATCCTGTAGTATCTTACTAGTATAATTGAACCCGGAGAAATGATCTGTAGTTTCTTTTCTGGATTATTGAACCCGGAGTTATACCCGGAGAACTAACCCTGCAGGATAATTGAACCCGGAGAAATGATCCTCTACAGAGATATTCTGCAAAGAAGATCCTCTCTCATCCTTGGATCTTGACAACTAAACCAACTCAATCGGAAAAGTAAACCAGGATATGTGAACACCCGTGAACTGATCCTGAAGGATAGTTATACTCGAAGAAACAATTCTAATCCGAAACTTCATCCAGGAATCGATCCCCAGACCCTGAGCATACAGACCAGAGAACTGAAAACCTAAAACCTTTCTAACACTTTTAACCTCATTAGAAATCTATTTCGGACGATTTTTAAAATCACCATGAAATGAAATTTTCGCCGAGATATTCGAACCTAATATTCGTAACATAATCTTCTCCAGTTGAAACCAGTTACTTAAACCTTAGTTAACCAAGAACAAGAAGTTCTAAACCACTATATATTTAATTATTCAAAATTTTGTAAACTTACAATCCCATAAAGGCTTTAATCTAATTTATCCTTTATTTTAAAAGGATTAATTAATGTTTATCTCAGATTAAGTGGAAATTGCTCTATAAAGATATATTTTTGCAAATTAAGAAGTAAAACCTACTAAAAGGCGAAGTTTTTAAATGGGCCAGATATTTATGGTATAGCCAACTAAAACATCCCAAATCCTTGAGTATAAGTTTAACTTAATCTGAAATTTTACTTCACAAAATTGACCTAATTTTATAATTGATACACTGACATAGAAAATATATATATATTTAGATAACATACTTGTATCATAGTGATATATAAACTAAACATGGCCTTATTTCGATTTTTTTTGGATTTTGTAAATTTTTGTCGCGTCTTGGTTGCAGCAGCAGAGCATTTATTTTTAGCCAATAAATTTATTTTGTCAATTTCTCTAAATATTCTTCGTCTTCCTTCAATAGTTAACGTTACTCGAGAAAAAAAAACTTCAGGATTTAATTTATAAAAAAAAGATTGTAAGGAACCTCTAATTACCAGTTAATAGTACCTAGTCTTCATTACTGCTTTTAAAATTAACATTAATATCATATTTATTTAATAGTATTTACATATCAAATTGATTTTTAGGTCAAATAGCTTTTGGTTGAAATTTCTGCATTTCAAAATATATTTGTTTGATGAATAATGAAGACTTATGTTGTTTAAAGAAAATTACATCTATAGCTGTTAAATAGTAACTGTTTTAAAAAAGTAAATTTTCTGTAATTTGTGTGATTTTAATAATTAATCAGGGGGGGGGGGGGTCACTTTTTTTGTTATTCGTTGCCAGGATCCTAATTGGGAGTAAAATGAAAAATCGGCTGAATTAACATTTGTTCAAATTCTAACAAGCATAATTTTCTAAAGGGGAGGTTCAGTTAATTTTCTCGTGGAATATATTTATATTTCATCCTTTTAAATCTGTTGAGAGTTATTGAATAAACATTAAACCTTGTGGCGTTGTGTTAATATTTAAATTAACTGCTTTCAGACAAAAATGTTAAAAACTTCCAATTTTCTTCATTTACTTTATAACAGGTAAAATGAGTCACTCTAAACCTAGATAATATTTGACGTAAGTTTTACCAAAAACGTTTAGCCGATTTTCAACATTTTTCGTGCAAAGTTGAAATGTAAATATCTTTGTGAATAGACTTGTAGATTAGATTTACTACGCTTGTGGTCCCCTATCTGGAGAATCTGATCATAAGGCAGATTAATGTTTTTGGGTAGATGTCGAAAAAGCTAAAAGGTTTTTTTTCCAAAATAAGGTTACGCTAAATGGCAAAAATAAATTTGTAAAAATTTCCATAGATGGAATGGGTATCTTTAATCCAATTCGCGAAACAGACCCCCAAAGAAGATACGACAAATCAGTGAATAAAACACTAAAAAAAACCATACTTAACTTAAGGGAAAAAGTAATGAAAAAGAGAAGGGGGAATGTTTTTGTTTGAAAAATATATACCCCTTTTAGATAATTAATCATTTCTAGATCTCCTTTACGGATATTTCCGGTTGGTTGCCGATACCTATGTGCCCAACCCCCCTCGGAGACACCAACCCTCCAGCCTCCCTCGGAGTCAGACAAACCTGTAGTCCGGACGATAAAGAAGATGCCGGCTAGTCTAATGATGTTAATAAACGATCCAAGATTTAATCAAAAATGGCCATCTCCAGCCGCAATCACTGGTTAGTTTTGGTTTGTCTAAATGTTGTGTACTGTACAGTGTACAGTGTACACTGTACATGCAGAGGCGTTGTCAGGGGGGCTATGGGGGCAAAGCCCGCCCCTGGACCATTAACACCTATTTATTGTATGTGGTTTTAGGCCCAAACGGGTGCTGAGCCCCTTTTGGAAGTGAAAAATGTAAGCCCCCCTTGACAAATTCCTGACTACGCCCCTGTGTACATGTATAGTTTAATACCTACTAACGTACAAACAATTCACTATTACACTGCACTGTTTTAACACAGGGGGACCCGTAAACTGTGGAACAAGGAAACGACATTTAAGTAATCCTGTTAATATGTTGAGTTGTTATAAAAGCCAAAATATAAACAATCTTCTTCCTATTCCACCATTTTATGGGTCCCACTGGATTAAGGCATTTATTATACTTTGAGAGATCAATGTAAAAAATGGTTTAGGTAGAAACTCCTGAAAACAATATACCTCAATGATAATGATTAAAAGCCAGCAGACAGTTCTTTCAGCATTAGTTTATTAATTTCTGCTTTTTATTTTAGAACTTACTCTTAAATGTTCTGAAGCTGGAGTAAGTTTGCTTGAGATAGAATCCTACTTGGTTAGGTAGTTTTTTTTAAGTAAATTTTCAAGATCAACAAACAAATCGATTATTAAAGTGACTGTCCTTGTTATTTCAAGTGATCTTCTATTTACAGAGAGGGATGCTCTATTCACAACGGTACGCATATTTTTCATGGATTTGAGTATTGTTTCCGAACCCATTAAAGGTTTTACTATTTTTGTTATACTTGCATTTTCTGGGATATTAAAAGTGCAACCTTCTAGTATACTGTATTTATAGATCTGGTTTATATTTGTAAACAAAATGTGCATCATTAAAGGGGGGGGGGGGGCATGAAACGTATTAATCTCCGGAAAATTTAAACAGTGTTTAAACATAACTTATAATTGTCGTAGGAGGCTGATTTTTTGCATGCAAACTCAGATTTATGTATATTACATGCATAATTCTGAGTTTGCATGCAAAAAATCAGCCTCCTACGACAATTCTAAGTTGTGTTTAAACACTGTTTAAATTTTCCGGAGAGTAATACGTTTCATGCCCCCCCCCCCCCTTTATAATATACACATCTTGTACTTACTAAGTCCGTTAAATCTCAACCCTATTGACTGGTGTATACTGAGACCCTTAAGACACCTGAGCGCCATCGTTATGTACTCTTAGATCCTTTTATCATTTTTAAAATCATTAGTATTGTCCAGCTAACTCTTATGTGAATGAACAATCAACATGCAGTACACTTTGAGTTGCTTGATTTTTGCTCAACACCTTAAACCCTATATCTGTTCAAAAATGTGGAAGACATCGTCGTATTCTAGCTTGAAAAAGGGAAAGTGTTAAATTCTGATAATTCCTTCACTTTTATCTGCAGTAGAAAATGCGAAAATGTAAAAATACCGCAATTGAAAACAGGAAAGCATTGATATTTTATTCAATTTTGAGTAGTCAAAGCTTAAAATGGAACTGTTCTAAATCCAACATTATATAAATCGAAAGTCACTTGAAATTACGACTTCAATCCTTTTAAAATGATCAAATATTTAAATATTTATATCTTTGATCTAGGGAGTCTAGGACTGGGAAAAAAGGTGGAAATCGTTTCTACAGTCGACACATCTATGAAAAATGGACCAAGGCAGTCGCTGAAAATTCTGCTGACTCAAATATTCAATTAAATAGATATTTTGATCACATAGAAACAACTCTACTCAAAATGGCAGACAAGGTATTTAAATTCTACTAGAATTGTAGTTTTACATAAAGTACAAAAAAAATTTTAAAAGCGATTTTTCCCCAGGACATGATCGGGTTGTTACAATCAAATCTCGGAATTTTTCTATTGCGAAAGTTTGGTGTTGTATGGGTTTATATTAATCTACCAGGGGTTGTAATCTGGCAGCACATTCATCCATCTACGCTTCATTCATACTGAGAAGAGGGTTGACAAGATTCCAGCTGCTTCTTACTTGAGAGTAATAGAGTGCAGGAATTCTTCTGATATACTGGAATGAGGCCCGGGTGCCATAGAGACAGGAAACATCCACTCATTGCTCCGAATCATTTGTAAGCCCGGATTGGATACCCCCAGGTACCTATAGCTGGCAACCATAGACTCTCCCTGCTTGTCCACCTTTCCTCTCTTCATCATCATTCATTTGGATCAATCCACTTAAAGCTTATTTCTTGTTGAGTGGAAAGATGTTTTTGAAACCACAGGTTTGTGTGGAGTACGGGAATCGAACCTCTGATCACCTGGACACCAATCCAGTTTTAAGAAAATCATCCATTCATTCATGAATTTAAGAGCTTTATTTGCTCCATTAATCCCTTAATATTGAACTTATGTTTTACTTGAAGGTAGAAGTCCCAATGAAGAGAGCAGAGTATGTTGTTTGTATATGGAGATTGGTCCTACTCCTGGAGCAATCTATCCTACAGAACCTACAGGTTAGGTTGGTATATGGAGACTTGTACTTCTCTTAGAGCAATATATCCTACAGAACCTACAGGTTAGGTTGGTATATGGAGATTTGTACTACTGCTAGCGCAATCTATCTTACAGAACCTACAGGGTAGGTTGTTATATGTAGACTTGTACTACTCTTAGAGAAATCTATCCTACAGAACCTACAGGTTAGGTTGATATATGGAGACTTGTACTACTCTTAGAGCAATCTATCCTATAGAACCTACAGGTTAGGTTGGTATATGGAGAATTGTACTACTCCTAGAGCAATCTATCCTACAGAACCTACAGGTTAGGTTTGTATATGGAGACTTGTATACTCCTAGAGCAATCTATCCTACAGAACCTACAGGTTAGGTTGGTATATGGAGACTTGTACTACACTCAGAGCAATCTATCCTAGAGAACCTACAGGTTAGTTTGGTATAATGGAGACTTGTATACACCTAGAGCAATCTATCCTTCAGAACCTACAGGTTAGGTTGGTATATGGAGACTTGTACTACTATTAGAGCAATCTTCAATACCAACCTTATGGTTAAATTGGTTTACAGAGAAAAGTCTTACATACAATGATTTAAATATTTCTTTAATGATTAATTGGTTGCTTGGTTGATTGATTGATTGAATGATTGATTGAATGATTGACTAATAGATTATTTGATTAATTGATTTAAATATCTATTTAATGATGATTGAGTGAAAGATCAATTGTTCAATGAATTGATTGATCTTTTTATTTTAGGTCGATTCTTTCCTTGCTTTTTGTGAAAAGTGCAGATCAAAGCATAATGATATAAACATGTTGGTTTTCCTAACCCTAGTTGATATTCAGTTATCTCAGGTAAACTATATACTTGTATTTTTCTATTTATTCATCCATAGAGATTAACCCTATTCCCGCTGGGGGGGGGGTTAATAGGCCAGTTAGAATTCTGGTGGGGGATGTTTGGGGGTAAATTGACCCCCCCCCCCCAGCGTATCCTGGTTTTCAAGTACCCCAGCGGGGATAGGGTTAATATTTTTTATTTACTTTGTTTGCTTATTCTTTAAATAATTTTTGTTTCCAGACTCCCCTTGAAGTTTCTCCTGAAATATCTCGTGAGCTGACAAACCTTTTCCAACCCTTCTCCTCTAAACCCAACCTGGAGCTGAATCCCAGCTTTCCTAGTTCTTTCCAGCTCTGTCAGGCGGAGAAAGGTTTGGTTCATCTCTGCTCCGGGAGCCTTGACGATAATGTCAAATCTTCAATCTTACTCAGGTCTTACTTACTAGTGTGGTGGGTTGCAGTTTTACTTCAAAACACAGATCCTATCAGCATAGTTTTTTAATTTCTAGGTTTAATCTTAATTAATTAATCTTCAATTTAAGTTTTCTGAAGGTTTTACATATTGTCGCCTTTTTTATCAGTTGTTCTTTCTGCTTCTTTTATCTCCAATTGTTAAAAAGAACTTTTAAATTGATCTTAACTTGTTTAGTTTGTGTTTATTGAGATGGAAAAAATCTAATTTCTCTGAAAGTCTGGAATCTCTCTCCGAAGCAACAAATCTATATTTTTCATCTGTACCTGAACATTATTTAAAGGTACTAGATTTGAGGACGGGACGCATGCCACAGGACAACAGGTATTAGACAGAAAACGTTAGAATTAAGACACATGATATGAGACATAAGACATTTGGAGCTGGACATGACTAATTATAGACCTTAGATATTTGACATTAGGCATTAGAAATTAGACATTCTACCTTACACATTAGACATAAGTCATTAGGCAGTAGGCATTATGCATTATGCATTATGCAATAGACATTAGACATTAGACAATAGACAATAGACATCGGATATTGAACAATGGACATTGGACATTGGACATTGGACATTGGGCATTGGGCATTGGACATTGGGCATTGGACATTGGACATTGGACATTGGACATTGGACATTAGACATTAGACATTACACATTGGACATTGGACATTAGACATTAGACATTAGACATTAGACATTAGACATTCTACCTTACACATTAGACATAAGTCATTAGGCAGTAGGCATTATGCATTATGCATTATGCAATAGACATTAGACATTAGACAATAGACAATAGACATCGGACATTGGACATTGGACATTGGACATTGGACATTGGACATTGGACATTGGACATTGGACATTGGACGTGGGACGTGGGACGTGGGACGTGGGACATGGGACATGGGACATCAGACTCACATTAATCAGAAGACATCCAACATCCGACAGTAGACAGTATACAGTATACAATTAATGTTTAGAACTCTTTAAACGAAAGTACGGCACGGTTGACCCTTCAGCTGTGTTTAACCTGGATGGAAATATGCCGGTCATGCTTAGCTCAGGAATATATCAATATCAAACAAATTTTCATGTTTATTATTTAGATATAATGACTCAATCACAATTCTTAAAAACACCAATACATAAATTGATTTTTTTCTGATGTAGAAAATGAGTCCTGCAATAGATTACCTACTTTATCAATCAGAATTTTTTCTCAAAAGTGTTTCTGTCATAGGTGAGTTTAAAAAGCTTTTAGTAATTGATTTTCAACTTTTTTTTAATCATCGACCCTTTAATGTACAAATCTGAATCTGGCCTTTTTTTATGTCTTCTCTACAGTGATAACCAGAAAACTCTAGAATAGGAAGACGACTTTTAGAATCAAGTTTTAACTTGAAAAAGTCCATTGAGCATCGGACAAAGCAATTGCGCAGTGTGAACAGACCCATTTCACTAAATCAATGATTTAATAAGTGTCTAGTAAAACTATTTGCTTTGTAAAAACATCTAATACGTCTTTCCTATTTAGAGTTTTCTGATCATCACCGTAGAGTAATTGATAAAACGCAAAAGTTTGAAATATTTTAATCTTTATTTTCAGGTCCTCTTCCTGCGTATCTAATTCTCATTGGTGCAAAACAGAGCTCGGTATGTTTTGTTACTTTAGTTGCTTTGTTTTGTACTGGGAATTTTTGAATTATGCATATCAGGATTAATGCTTGATCCACTCTTTTTCTTAATCTCCAGATTAAATTATGCTTGTTCTCCTCTTGTTATTAATCTCCAGATCAGTTAACTGATATTAATAAAGGATATCCCATTCTAAAGTTTTCAGCTCTGAACTGTTGCTAGAGTTGCTACATTCCAAAGGTTAATACACACAAAATGGCGCATTAATGTGCAATGTGCCTGAGAGGAGAAAATTAGATTAAAATCAATTTTTCTGTTCTTCTGCACTGGCGGAAAAGAAAATATGTAATTTGATTTTATAAAACATTCTTGCAGAACGTTCCTGAGAATCTAGTATCAGACCTGGAAAGCATGGTTCCGAGATCCTGGAGAAATCCCAAGTTTGAAAAATGTTTCACAGTCGCCACCATGACACTGGAAACTAAATCCCTTCTCGTCAACGAATTCATCAAGAATATATTTAACGGAAATATTGTCGAACAGAAAGTGTTGACGAGTCTAAATACGGCGAAGAATGAATTAAAAACAGACGAAATTGCATACAAAATGAATAAAACTGAGCCAAAAACTGAGTTGACAGGAGAAAATTTTACTGTAGATCTATCGGACCCTACTCAAAAAGAAATCCAAGATGGCCGTCATGAAAACCTCGAAAACAATGCCGCGATGAATTTAACTCAATCCGAAAACCGCGAAATTCAACAGCAAATGTTCGATGTTCAAGGTGAGATGTTCACATATTTTCGAACATTAAGAATTTAAATATATAAAGTTTATTTTATTTGTGCCTGTACTTTTTGATCAATAAATAGATTGAATAATAAATAAGAATTTACAATTTTGTTCACTTTCATTAATTTCTTGTTTCAGTGCTTGAGTGTGTTGTTGAAAATGATATTGAAGCTCTTCTAGATTTATGTTTGGAGAAAGCTAAGGTATTATTTATTGATAATTTTACCAACCGAAATAATAAAGCTCTTTTCTCATATTTTTATTAGTTCGTTATAGCTGGACCAAATTGGCTGAAAGATTTTGAGGGAACCAATAGATACTTGGGGGTTAAATCGAAATTATTTTTTAAAACCCGGAGAATGCCGAGTGCTCTAGCTTTTTGCAATATCTCAATGCAAGTTTATTTTTTTTGAATATTATACAATTTTTAAATCTAGTGTGATATGTATCCCGGAGAAGAAGCTACTCATGCGATTATCCAGCATATTACTAAACATAAAGATATAAACAGGAACAAACAGATACTTATTCAACATTTTAACTTCTCACGGAAGACGATATTAACCGCACTCAACTCATGTACAATTGCACATTGGAATCAAAGCTGAAGCAACTTTTACTGTCCTAGTTACTGTAGGCGGGGCTAGCTGATGCATCTACATTGGCGCGGTCCGACTTTAGACTGCATCTGGTTAAATTTACAATCCTTAAAGCGGCAATTGGGTGTGGAGTTTGGAAGCGGGATTTTCCTAAACCCCTGATTTGATTTGATTTCATTTAATTTGATTTAATTTAATTTAATTTGATTTGACAGTTAATGGAATTGGTCAACGTTTATTTGTGTTATTGAGATCTTTTTCAAGACTTACCATCAACATTACATAAGCTACATGTCCTGTAAACTTTTATATTAGTATCTAATTAAAAAGGGCTGATTGAAAAACTTAGTATTTTTAAATAATTAAATTGATCACTGGGTTCTACTGCATTTCAAAAAAATTATCGGTAATTTCCTAGAGAACGATTTTTAGACCCCCCCTCCTATCAATTCTGTACATGGCTCTTAAATGTAAGACATGGATATAATTGATCATGTGGCCGCAGCGCTCGGCCCCCTAGCCTGTCCTAGCCGCGGTGCACAGCCCCCTATCCTATCCTAGCCGCAGCGCTCGGTCCTGAAATTGTCTTAACCTAAACTAAAATCTCTGATTTTAGGGTCCAACAATCGTTTGCTAAGACGGACCCAAATTATCTTTAATTTAATTTAAAGAGTGTTCTACTTCTAAGACAAAAAATCTCTTTTTTCAAAGCAATTTAAAGGAATTGTTTTGCTGATTTAAAATACACAATACCACAATTTAATCTTATTCTTGAAAATGATCGATTTTTAGTTACCCGTTGGAAAACCCTTATGTTTTATATCTTGCAGACTACTTGAATGAGGTCTGGGACGGATAAAGAATAAATATCTGTGTCTAGTTTAAGACTGCTTTACCGAGGAGCTCAGGAAGGATCTAAGCACTGTTCTCTCTTCTACACAGAGCTCTGTAATATCCAGCTCAGAGGGGTCCTGGATCAATGGGAGGTATATATATATAGTTCAGGAGTTGCTAGATACATGGGAGGTATAAGGATTTAGTTTAGGGGGTCCTGGATAAATGGATCGTATAAAGATTTAGTTTAGGGCAGTGCTTGGAATCCGGATCCGTTGGATCCGCAAGATTTTGGCTTCCTGGATCCGGATCCTAGGGGTAAAATATCAATCAAAAACTGCAAAAAACCTTTTTTACTCCTAAAACCAAAATCTGAAATTTTGAAAAAAGAGAGATTATAAAAATTTCCTCATTTCTGAATGGTTCATCAAGTTTTAGGATAAAAATATGCAAAAAAAAAAATAAAACAAAAAATTTTAAAATTATTTTTGGTTAAAAAGATTCAGTAAATCTTAGAGAAATGACCTGGATCCGGATCCGGATCCATTTTTTTCCAGTGCGGACCCAGGATCCGGATCCTCATCAAAATTAAATGGATCCTAAGCACTGGTTTAGGGGGTTTTAGATACATGGGAGGTATATAGATTTAGTTTAGGGGATCCTAGATACTTGGGAGGTATCTTGATTTAGTTTAGAGGGTACTAGATACTTGTGAGGTATCTATATATAGTTCAGGAGGTGCTAGATACATGGGAGGGGTATAAAGTTTGAATTTAGGGGGTCCTGGATACATGGGAGGTACATAGATTTAGTTTAGGAGATCCTGGATACATGGGAGGTATCTAGATATAGTTTAGGGGTTCAGGATATATGGAACGTATCTAGATATAGTTTAGGGGGTCCTAGATACATGTTTAGGGGGTCCTAGATACATGGGAGGTATTTAGATATAGTGTAGGGGGTCCTGAATATATGGCAGGTATCTAGATATAGTTTAGGGGTTACTAGATACATGGAAGGTATCTAGATTTTGTTTACGGGGTCCAGGATATATGGGAGGTATCTAGATATAGTTTAGGGGTTACTAGATACATGGAAGGTATCTAGATTTTGTTTACGGGGTCCAGGATATATGGGTGTTGGCGGATAGCAGCAACACACTAGACAAATTGGAGTAATAGGCCAGTTAGAATTCTGGTGGGGGATGTTTATTTTCCCCGGACAATTCTTTCCTGGTAGGCCGCAAATACGATTTATTAGGTTGTGATAGGGGAAACTTATTGTTGATTACAGTTGAATATTTAACGAAATTCACTGATGCTTCTTATGAAAATATTCTTGTTTAACTTTAATGATTTCACAATAACGAAAATATTTTAAGCTCCGTAGGACGGAGTACAAAGGAAATGCGGGCTGAAAATTTGGTTTGGCTTTCTCCGAGAGGAGATTCAAGTTGAAGACGACATTTTGCAGAGGTCTTAAAATTAATGGTTAACAATGGGAGGTATCTCGATTTAGTTTAGGGGGTCCTGGATACATGGGAGGTATATAGGTTTTGTTTAGGGGGTCCAGGATATATGGGAGGTATCTCGATTTAGTTTATGCGGTCCTGGATACTTGGGAGGTATCTTGATATAGTTTAGGGGGTCCTGGATACTTGAGAGGTATCTAGATATAGTTTAGGGGGTCCTGGATACTTGAGAGGTATCTAGATATAGTTTAGGGGGTCCTGGATACATGGAAGGTATGTAAATTTAGTTTAAGGGGTCCTGGATATATGGAAGGTATCTCGATTTAGTTTAGGGGGTCCTGGATAAAACATTCATAAAGCAAGATGAGAAGAAAGTTTGCAGATATTTTCATTTTTAGAATTAACTAATTTCAAAATATTTCCTAGGCTGGGAAGCATATTGCTGCCTGGATATCTCTAGTTGAGCTCTACAGGTCCATTCTTTCAGATAGGTTAGTATCGTTTTCATCATATAGTTTGTTTGGTCGTCGTCTTGGTTGAGGTCATGTTCGAGGTTTGTTGAGTTCTTGGTTGGGTTCATGTTCGAGGTTGTCGAGGTCGAGGTCATGGTCTATTTCTTTGTAGATCTTGAGGTTGAGGTCACGGTTAACTTTTTTTTTCTCTTTTTTTGTAGAACTGAAGCTCGGATTGGATTGAACACTTCTGAGAGTTTAGTTCTAAGATGTCGGAATATATGCAAACTATTCATTGAAGAGGGAATAGAGATGGGAGATCAGTTTCTACATCCTATAAGGTTAGAGCAGGGATAACCTTCAACTTCCTGTCCCCCCCCCACCACTGACCCCCTTGTCCCCTTTGCCCCCTTGCACTTGCAGTTAATAAGAAAAGCATGCATGCATGGTTTGTTCTTAGATTTGGTTTTAGGATTTTAAAAGTCTGATTTCAAAGGATCAAAGATTATTGTAATTTTTAATATTATTATTAAGAAATTACAAAAATCACAGTAGCTTTGATTTATTCTATATACACGGTGCAACTACTCCACTGTCCGGTCTCAAGTCTCATTATTGATTATAGGGCAATTATAGGAACAAAACAGTTAAGTTTAGGGTGCTCGTTTTATCCCCCTACCCCACACGAAAAAAAATTAGGGAAAAAGTGCTCTTTCTATAAAAATTGTTAAAATAAATAGTGTTTTGTAGATACTTTTTTAGCTTAAAACATTGTTGTAAAATATCTTTTATATTTTTAGAAGTGGAGGACTGCAACTAGCTTCAGAATATAGGTGATTTAGTAATTCATTTTTGAACTATTTTTCCCATTTTCTGAGTTTTTTTCACGACATGTTGGTCTAGGGATGTATTTGTACTGCTAGCATACTGGGAATCCCTGTTCTTCTCTCACAAATTTGAACAGCAGATGAAGGCTGAGCAGCTCATGGAGGATCAGGAGGAGAACTGTGTATGACAGAGCGGGGGAAGGATAATGCTAGCGAAGGAGGGATGGGTCTAAAATGAGGAGGATAACTGTATATAGGAGAGAGGGGAAGGGTAAGGATTATGAAGGAGGGATACAGCTATAATTAGGAGGATGACTGTGTATAGGAGAGAGGGGGAGGGTAAGGATTATGAAGGAGGGATGGAGCTATGATTAGGAGGATACCTGTATATAGGAGAGGGGGAGGGATGGGTCTAAAATTAGGACGATAACTGTGTATGTTAGATGGGGGGAGGGGGGGGCGTTATATGTTTATTTATTTTTCCGTCAGTAGTTCTTTCAGACATATTCCTTGTTTATATTTATACAAGGAAATGTGTATGTGACACTTACAGTTTAAAATGATAGATGACAAGTTTTCCTGAGAGTGGGGGTCGGGTTTAGGATAGCGGACCCATTTTTAATCTTTCTCCATGTCATCTAAAAATTTTATTTTAAAGGGACTGTAAGCGTCATTTCTAGTGACTCGCCATGCAAAGATGGCAATGCCCGATATGCAATTGTATCCTTAAAACCTTAATCTGATCAAAAATGGGGAAGATATACCGTCGTTGTTCTGGCTCAAAAAGTTTTTTTTTTCAGTGAGTTTCTCTATTGATTCATATAAACAAGAAATGCGCAAGTCACTTTTGCAGATAACCCGCAAATGAAAATAAACAATCTAAAGAAACGAAAAATTTGATATCTAATTCATACTTGATCAGACAAAGCTTTTAAAGGTACCATTGTACATCGGGCATTGCCATTTTTACATTGAGGGTCACTTGAAATCATGCTTACATTCCCTTTAATGAAGAAGTAACTTATTTCTTATTTTTATTAAAGTGATTCAAATATTTGATATTTTAAAATATTCAGACAAAAATACTTTTCGATAAAGTTTTGTGTAAAATCACCTACTTGACTCTTTTTTCCATGTATTTCTGAATTTTACCAGCTTTCATTATTTCACATTAAATTCTAAAATGAAAATAAATATTTTGAATTTTTTAGTTAAAATTGTGAAGATTGACCCTGTTCTGTCTCGAGCAGTAAAATATGATAGAGAAGATTTGTTTAGAAGATTACTAGAACTAAATCTTAGGTAATCATAGAGTAGTAAAATATGATAGAGAAGATATGTTTAGGATACTATTTGAACTTAATCTTAGGCAATCATAGAGTAGTAAAATATGATAAAGAAGACATGTTTAGGAGACTACTAGAACTGAATCTCAAGTAATCATAGAGTAGTAATTATGTTAAAGAAGATATTTTTAGAAGCCTGCTAGAAACTAAATCTCAGATAATGATAAAAAATATGTTGAGGATATCATTAATTCTAAACGAGAAGAATTCTAAGAGAATAGTTTTGCTAAGATTACAATTACCCTATTTAGGCATGATTCAACAGCGTATCATAAATCTAGAACATTTGAATCTCTGCTGGCTTTTCAAACAAAGGTAAATAACAAATTTTATACGAAATATTATACTAACAATCATTCTAAGACTTAACGTAAAATCGTACTATACTGCTATAGTCGAAATTCAGAATGTATGTCCGATCATAACTCTTGAACCCCCTGACCTATATGCCTCAAACATTGATTAGAGAGCTCTGTAGAACCACGGGAATGTTCTTAATTTGAACATTTCTTTTAAAGTTTAGTTTTTGACTTTTTATAGAAAGTTTAGTTTTCAGGCAACGCTGGGTTTACAAGCTAGTCACTAGCCAGATATGTTTTGACTTTTTAGTAATAGTTAAAAACTGATACAGTTACTGGTTCATAATTTTCTAATTTAATATGTTTAATGTTTCTTAAGTTTTAGCCTTAATATAAAATACACCATGTTTATTATTTAATATACAGGGTGTCTCACAAAACATAACAGTTGGTGAAAAGTTTTACATGTCTTCTTCAACATATTTTAGATATTAAAGAATTTGTGCACTCTATTTCCTCTAAAAAAACTATTGTTTAAATTTTTTATACTTTGAAATTAATTTTGATAAAATATGACAGCCATATATTATTTTTTATTATTCTTTTTGGTATCAAACAACATAAAAAAATTATTGAAGAAGACATTTAAAAATATTCACCAACTGTCATGTTTCATGGGACAACCTGTACATATATAATTTGTAACTTCAGCATCGGAATACAGCTGGTGGAGAACAGACCATCAAGACGGCAAAGTCCTTGGACATCACCATCACGGCGGACTTTCTCCAGGAGTTTGTCAACTTGAAGAAGACCATTGAGGAGGAGAAAACACAGAACTCCTTCACTAAATTTTCAGAATCTATCAAAAACATTTTTAAAATAAAATAAAATTTACAAAAAAAAACACGCATTAAAACTGGGTCGGACAAATTGGTTTTCGGATTTTCAAAAATTTGTTTGGTGGTAAAAAGGATTATAAAAATGTTGAAAAGGATAAAAAAGGATAATAATTGAATTGTAAGCTTTAACTTGGTGTTCTTGTATAGCTTGTGGTAGACGGAAAGCAAATTAATGAATTTATAAAATCTTGAAGATTTTTTTGTTCAGCCAAATTGATAATTTTGTCGCATATCCTCCCCCCTTTTTAGCAATATTTCATCCAAGTTTTTATTTTGAGTCCTTATGTTTCTAATCATGACAATCAATAAGTAACTCTATTTAAAATTTGGTGATGGTGCTGGACCAAACCTCTGTAGAGTAAAAAAGTAGATGTTAGTTCCACATTTATTGATACTCTAATTGATAAAATTTTAAAAAGGTGTGCTGTATGGTGTAGGCTCACTTACTGCATAGCGGAGGCACGGTCTGCCTAGCAAATCTGTGAGGGTCATGTCTACATAGCGGAGGCTCATGGCGTCCGAGGATTCCCTCCTTCGCTTCGGTGTGCACTGTGCAATAACATTTTCCTTCCTTGACTGTATTATTACAATTTTCTTAAGAAATGTTTTTTGAAATTATTCTGGATATTAGAACAACTTTCAGAAAGGTTCTTTTCTTAAACAGAAACATTGCCCTTCATTGGCTGCGTAGTAGACATTCAGAAATATTGCCCTTTGACTGTCTTCTGTACAATATTTATTAAATTCAGATGATTGTCTGCGGGGTAAATTTCAGCATGTTCCATTCACTTGCCTGTGTATTTACAAATTTCAGAAACAGCTTTTTTTTTGCTCTATTTTTAATTAATCCTTGAGTTGTGTGTTGCACTCCCCTGACTGTTCCGAGTATGCTCTTCCTTGACTGTGCTGAGTAGGGAAAGTGTACACTGTAAACTAGAGGAAAGGGGGGGACTAGTCTGCAGGCGGGGTGAGGGGGGGGTAGTATCTACCTGGGGTGGGGTTCTTCACAGACAGATTACAGTGTACCAGGACATGGCCAGTTCATTACTCATACACAGATCTACTAATTCCTCCATTAGTTCCTATAACCGTGATTGAATCAGTTTTCGCTAATAACTGTGAGAACAGGAATCTAACTTATGGTGATTTTTATTTTGAGCTTGAAATTCAGGCTTATTGCAAATCGTCGGTTTGCAGTGTTTTTTGGGGCATACCCTAAAAAAGGTTCTAAAAGTGACTAAAAATCGTATGTTGAAAGTATATATTAAAGATGTATTAATAACGTCGTTTTTATTATTTTAAATAATACAGTTTTATTCGTAAACAAATAGGGGGTCTGTCCTAGAGAACGATTTTTGGACCCCCCCCCCTCCTATCAATTTTGTACATGGATCTTACAGAAAGTGTCTTAACTTAACCGAACCCGTGGCCGCAGCGCTCGGCCCAGAAAGTGTCTTAGCTAACCTAACCCGTGGCCGCAGAGCTCGGCCCCCCTAGCCTGTCCTAGCCGCAGCGCTCGGCCCAGAAAATCGTTCACTAGGACAGACCCTAGAAGTGATAGAAGAGGGTTTTTTTAGTATTAGAACTTAGTATTAGTATTAGTATTGCAGTATTAGAACTTAGTTTGTTTTTATTTTTCAATATTACATATATTAATTTAACTATTTTCAGGAGAAAATGTAATGTAGAGTGCCAAACTTATAATCTGTGATACAAATATGTTTAGAGAGTGATGCTTACTGACGCAAAAAACGGCTAACAGAAGTGCTCATGAATTCAAATTATTGATCTAATTGGTCTTTACGCGGTAGAATCACATTGTACTGCATGGAGAAGACTTGTTTACATTCAGACCATGCTCCTGTGACGTCAGGCGTACTGTACCGACCATTAAGTGTACTGCAGCTGGTTGTACAGATTTACCGTGTTAATTTAACTCCAATATGAAGGAGTTTAAGGAAAAGATCCAATTATTTCTGCGATTCATTCTTAACTCATAATTGAAGTTTTTTTTAATTCTGGTATTCTAGATTAATAGTTACCACCCTAAACCCTGTTATATAAATTAGGTTTGGTTTATGTTTTAAATAAAAAATGGGGGAACAATGTTTTTGAACTCGCCTTGTGGGACTTTAGTTTGTGAGTTTTTCACCTCATTATGAACCTCCCCTTCTCCTATTTACCAATCAAAGAAATTTTGCTACAAGTGCTTAAATCCAATTTAATGATTGAAAAAAACGCTCATTCATTGGATCCAAATGTTATTTTGACGACGGAACCAGATTTAATAAAAAGCGAGACATATGTTGAACACTAAGTTACTAAGTTAAAGGTTCAATACAGTGAACGCTCCCGTTACAGCGGTGTATATTGTCCTGAAAAATCACCCCCCCCCCCCTCCCCTTTTTCTAGTGAAAGTCTTTGTTTTTCTCCTAGAAGTAAGGTATGTCCATGGCTGAACTTTGATCATATTCAGAAAACTTTTAAATTGTCGATATCATTAAAAAATTGGACCTTTGATACCAGGTGGTAGTTCTGGGGTCAGGAGGAGTGGGTAAATCAGCCTTGACTGTACAGTTTGTTAGTGGACGGTTTATGGAGAAATATGATCCAACGATAGAAGATTTCTATAGAAAGGTAGGATTACACCATTCAGTATTCATGTATGGTATAAACCAATATAAAGAAATTATAGAAATTATAAGTCTTTCTTAAACTGTACTGAGCTGGGAACTTTTTCATAATCCCGATCACTTGATCTCGATATACACTTGACAATTTCTAAATTTGAGTTTTGTTATCCCTGCAGTAAACGACCACCACGGCCGGCCGGTGGGCATTGATGAGGAATTAGATTAATCCCCAGGATTAGATTAATCCTCACGATTAGATTAATCCTCAGGATTATCATTAATCCTCAGAATCAGATTAATCCTCAGGATCAGATTAATCCTCAGGGTTGCACAAAATGGAGATTAAGGCTTGATCCCAATATTATCAACACAAATTCTGACCTCTGGGAAATTTTTTATTTTTGTAGAGATTCAGAGTAAAAAGCTATTAAAATACTATTTTTACTTGCTTTTTGATCTTTCCATTAAATTTCCAAATCTAATATTTTGTCACTCCATTCTGATAAAGTTTTTTCTTGAACAAATGGGGCGGGAATTAAAAAGAAACGTAAAAAATGAGTTTGCATTGTGTACTACACAATAATGCTACAAACTCCTAAAATCAAACACCCCCCCCCCCACGATACATTTCATTTTCCTACACTCTCCACATTAATTTTTAACCTCCCTCTTTTTTTGTAGCTTGAGCCGTACCATCAATGTCTGAGTTGAAGTTAATTAAATCAATAAGCATGGTTTCCAAATTTTGTTGGATCCCACTGTGTGAATTCTTTAATTTATTCTCTAACAATATTAATTGAACTTAAACTATTTTGAACATGAAAGAAATTTTAAATGTTTATAAAAAAAATAAGAATGAAATTGTAGGTTTTTTAGCTAAAAAAAGTTCTTTATTTTTTTGTGACCGAAATGTTTTTATTTTAGAACATAATTAAAACATTTTAAATTCTGTAATTACCTCCCTCTAATACCCTAGATGCGTGGCGCTAAATTACAATCTGATTTATTTTTGAACAGGTTTTTATCATTATTTAACAACTAAGACCTAACTCCGCCATAGCTCCTCCCACCCCCTAAACATTCTTAGCCCCCCCCTCATCCTGGCTCACTCTCATATCTTTATTTAGTAAACTGTCAAAATATTATTTTTTTCTCTGTAAACATTAAACAATGTTGAAATTGATACAAATATGATTCAACGTTGTTAAACGTAATAGTTCGTTAATAGGGTTCTGCTCCCCCCCCCCCTCCTCCTCCGTTACTTAACCCTATCATATTTTTTATTGAGACTTCTAGATTATGATAAAAAGTTTTTCCGAAAACCCAGAAAATTGTAGAAAAGAACGACATTTAAGCAATTTCTCGTATATTTGATGATATTTTTATCGCAAATATTTAACAAATTAATTTATTATTTGAAATGCGTCTGTAAACAGAGATTTCAATTCCTTATGATTCCTTATACTTACAAAATTGTTGTGTTTTGTGCATAGAGCCCAAAACTAAAGACAGATTATCTTAATGAAACCCAGTTTGGAAACCCGGTTTAAAGAATGGGGACAGGCAGGTTTGCAGACATCAACATTTTTGTTAAGAAACATTTAGAAACTGGGAAGCTTCGTTCAACGATACTCTCTTAAATTTCCGGCTCACTGGACTTAACTGGAGTGTAACAGTCGTCTTCTTGTTCCATAGTTTTATGAGTCACACTGTGGGTACTAAATATTTGAGGGGGGGGGGGCATAAGTTCATCCTGTCTTATTATCCTGGGAGGGAAATTTCTCGTGTTGAACTAGTCCAACTGAAAAAATCGTGAGAAATATTAAATGTTTGATTATTTTATTGAGTGGCTTATTCCACTCATTCAGCTTATCTCATTTCCCCTCACTCATTTTATTCTCATTCATTCCGCTCATCCCACTCAGTTCAATGCCATTTATTCCGCTCATTCCACTCATCTCACTGCCCCTCACTCAGTATATTATCACTCATTCCGCTCATTCTCCTCATTTAGCTCAACTCATTTCCACTCACTCAGTTCATTCTCATTCATTCCTCTCATTCCACTCATTCTCATTCATTCCGTTCATTCCACTCATTCAGCTCATCTTATTTCCCTTTACTCAGTTTATTCGCATTCATTTAGATTCATTTTCACTCATACAGCTCGTTTTCATTCATTCCCCTCTTTCTCATTCATTAAGAATCATTATTTCCACTCATACATTCTCATATTCATTTTACACATTCTTACTCTATCCGCTAATTCTTGTTCATTTGGGCTCATTTCCACTCATTCAGCTTATTCTTATTTATTCTGCCAATTCTGATTTATTCCGTCAATTCTTATTTATTTGGGCTCATTTCATTCTCAAAAATTCCACTAATTCTCATTTATTCCTCTCATTCATTCCTCTCATTCTCATTCATTCCTCTCATTCTCTTTCATTCCTCTCATTCTCATTAATTCCTCTCATTCTATTCCTCTCATTCTCATTAATTACTCTCATTCTCATTAATTCCACTCATCAACTAGGGCTTATTCTAACTACGCAACCTATTTTTTGTTTACCGCGCATTTTGCTAATTCCTGATTTTCCCCAGTCATTCAGGAGAGTAAACTGATCAGATATTGTTAAGATTAAAAACCTGTTCTTGAAATAGAACAATATTTTCACAAGCTTGATAAACCAAACCAGAGCAATATATATTTGAATGTTCCGACCCCCCCCCCCCACTCTATATACTAAGTCCTACTGAAATATGAACTTTAACTTGGATGATTTAATAAATCAACATGATCAAGGAATTGAGTCTTTGCCACAAACTTGATTTTTCGAATTCCTATATCTTTGCAAGTTAATATTTGCTATGTGTTATATTTCCAACTTTGACTCTTTGATCTAACAGACTTCATTGTTAGAAATATCTAATATTTGACATTGCGTTGCAAAGATTTAGAGATTATACAATCAGAGTTTGTGGCAAAGACTCATTTGATAAACAAAATTATCTTAAAGATATTGTCATTAAAGGGGTATGATCAAAATGTAACAAGTCTGCATAATACGAACAAAAGTTATAAATAATAATAATAAAAATAACCTTATTAATGCCCCCCCCCCTCCCTACTCCTTATTTTCTCAACCTTTACTGTCTTGACTGATGGTTGCTTAACTCAGATATTTTCTTAAATTTGACCAATATTTCACGCTCGGCTAGCTAACTAGATTTTATACCTCAAATTGTAGAAATCACGATTCCGTATTTTCAAAATTTATTCAAAGCTTTTACAAGGATATGATCTAATTTTTATATCAATTTTTTTGGACACTCAAGAAATTCCTGGCAACAAGGTTTTTTTTTATTCATTTTTGGAATTCTTTGTGAAATCATTAAAGACGTTAAAAAAGTCGTCAGAGGTCAAAACTAATGTGCGAGACGACAGAGTTAATCTATAAAATTTATAACATAAAACAACTTTTAAATTTAAGATTAAGTACTTTCCCTCAATTATATTTTTCTCTGCATGGGTTCAGACCACGGGATATCCAATAAAAAAATGTTACGGATAACTGCCTAGTGCTTAATCATGGGATTAACTGCACAACAGTTTTGACCTCAGAGCTGGGAACCTTTGTGTTGGAATCCCATTACTCCGATCAACTGATCTCGATATCCATAGAAGCCATTGTTGAATTTTAAGAAAATCCTCTTAATCTCTTGATTTTCGTTATCTGCAATTTTTCTGTTCTCTCATTGGTTAAGAGCAACATTCCTGGCTTCTGATTGGTGGTTCGTTTTCCCCAGAAGACACTCTTAACGTGATAGCAAAAAAGATTGAGATAAAGCATTGATATCCACGATACAAGAGCTCCCACCTTAATGCTGAACAATTTAGAATTTTAACCTTTAATTCCTATCGGTTAATCTAAATATCCAATGTGACACTTTTAATTTCCTTCTTAGTCCGCTCTTTTTCTTTCTTTTACTTTCGCTGCAATTTTCCGACCAATGAGAGTTCGCTCAGTAAATGACGCGCAAAATTTCAAGTTTCCCGGATTCTCTGATTGGCTAGGTTTTTGAATCTCCAATCCCCACTCGTTTGGTTGAGTTAAATACACTTTTGTTGATACAAACGTGACATCAAATTAATATTGAAATTACCTAAACTAAAAAGAAGATTATGCATTGATCTCGATATCCAAAATACAAGAGTTCCCACCTAAGTTTATATTTTTCACAAAGGAACAAAATAATACAAGTTCTTGTGTGAGTAAATGATTACCTTGCTGTAAAATGGACTAGATCGCTTTGTTGTACGGAAATAGATTCTGGGAAATATTAATTAGGATTCAACCAAAACGTGAGTTTGCGTAGAGATAGAATTGCATAATTTAGAACATCCGTGTTATTCAAGCTACCAGTTCACTTCTTTTCAAGTGCATTTTCCGTGCAGTTGGGATTTTTATATTTTGATGTTATCTTACCATGACCATATCCTAAACGAATTTGTAATTCATCTATTATATGGATGCCTCGATTNGCTTGCATTTTTTGCACTTTACTGGGACCACTTCACTATTTGCCTAAAAATATTGCAAGCCAATATTTATTATTTTATGTTCATAATCATAAAGATAAGTTTTTCTGTTATCTTTTTACTTTTGTTATTCGTAGGCCATGTTCTATAAATTATTTTTCGCGATATAACAAATAGATTTTTTTTTCTATCTTGCCGCCATTTTGAAATTTTTTATCTTGCAGGAGATCGAGGTGGATAACTGTCCCTGTGTCCTGGAGATCCTTGATACTGCTGGGACCGAGCAGTTCGCCAGTATGCGGGACCTTTATATCAAGAACGGCCAGGGGTTTGTCGTCGTCTACTCACTCACAAATCATCAAACCTTCCAGGACATTAAAACTATGCGTGATCAGATAGTTCGAGTGAAAGGATCCGACCGTGTTCCTATCCTTCTGGTCGGTAATAAGGTCGACCTAGAGAGCCAGCGCGAGGTCCCAACCGTCGAGGGAATGGCGCTCGCTCAAATCTGGGGATGTCCGTTCGTCGAGGCGTCTGCGAAGAACCGAATGAACGTGAACGAAGTGTTCGCCGAAACAGTTCGAGAGATGAATATGAGACCGGACAGTAAAGATCGTGAAATCATCTGTACTTGTTGTGTTATATCGTAGAAGATCTCACGGACCGTCAACGGTCATAAAAAAACTATTCATTATAAAGAAATTGTATTTTTGATAAATGTAACCTTACATAACTCCATGGATAGATTGGAATGTTCCTATTATAAAGTCATGTTAAGGCAAATTTTGTGTTAGCAATTTTGCGTTTCAGAAATTGTGAAAAAATTTATCTTAAAAAATGTTTTTGTATTAAAGATGATTGAGATGATTTAGTCTAGAAATGGGCGCTTTTTTGTCAAATATTTTCCATCTACTTATCTTTCCTTTTAATTGATAAATTCGTCTCTTCTTGATATTTTTTAAAAATATTCTTAAAACCTTCAAGTCTTGCCTCGGATAAAAAAAATATTTCCCCCTACCGCCACCAACACCACTTACTCAAAAGGAACTGTACAGTGCTCTTAAAAATACTAAGCACAAAGCAACCCATAAATATTTTTGTGTGCAAAGAAATTATAAAAGAAGTTGTTTCCAAATCATGCGGATTTCAATTCTCATAAGCTCAAATTTGCCAATTTTAAAAAATGCGGGAAATTGAATTCCAGTCGTATTAAATTAAAGCAATATTTTAAACCGCACGAAAAAGTCTTGTTATACTTAAGGAACTACGTAATATTTTGATTTACAAGATATCAAATTTTCAAACTATTCATGTTTTTTTAAATGATTTGATTAAACAAATGAGCTCTTGATTATTAAATGCAATTATTTAGTTTCTAACGAGAATCGTAAAGATTTAAAAAATGTGTTGATTTAGTTACTGGTGTACTTATTTAAACATCACCTAGAGATTCAAGTATTGAACGGTTATTATTTCTTCCAGTCAAGTCTTCTATGCAATCCCTAATATTATTTAAGGGTGTGTAAGCCTTATTTTAAGTGACTACTCCATACTAAATTGGCAATGCTCGATTCACAACAAATATTTAAATATTTTATGTGAAAGATATTGTCGCCTTCTTAATTTGAAATGTTTTCTAATAAGTGCCTGCTAGTCTGCAGTGTAGAAATGCGCAAGTCACTTTTGTAGAGAACCCACCATTAAAATAAATCAAGATTTATTTATTTTAAAATTATAAACATTGATATCTAACTAATAATTAATCAGAAAAAGCTTTGAAGGGTACAGCTGTGAATCAGGCAATGCCATCTTTGCATGGAGGGTCATTTGAAATTACGCTTACTTTTTCTTGTACTGAGTTTAAACTTTAAATTCAATACTTGTTGTGTATACTCCTCTGTAAGTATGTAAATAAACGTATATATATGGGGGCCTAACAGTGATATAAGGCGTAAATTTCTTTTTTTAGGGTCATTTTATTTTATCAGGGCTTTAAACAAAGTTAAATATTATCAAACACCAAACCCGATATTTAAAAGTTTTATTTCTTCAAAATTGCGGTTCTTAATTAATGGAAATGCAATAGGGTAACATTTATTTGGATCTTTTTAATGTCGAAAATTATTTTGTCATGGATGGGGGGAGGGGTAAACTTTAAAATTTTATGTCCCTAAATCCAATGTTACTTCCTATGTGACCTTAAACTGTAATTTTTATATGGTATGAATAAGAATATATATTCTTCAGATTAAACATGTATTTTTAAGTTTTTAACATCAATAGCAGATCAGATGTCAGGATGAATGTCAACAATGGCGGGTTTCTTAGATCATATCGATTCACTTCTATTAATATATGAAAGCGTGAAGAAAATATTCCATTAAGGTTGTAAACAGATAATATAAGCAATACTTAATAGTTATAATGTTCTAAAAGACATGTAAAGAACTAAAGCATTAATCCAATGCAATAAGTTTTTTTTACAGAGGCATACCCTTAAAGAAAGAAATCTTCAGATATATAGAACAAAAAAATGTATTCGGCCTCTTTTTCTTACAGTAAATAGTGGTTGTTTGTATCTGTAAACTTGTAAACAGACCGAATCATCTAAAATAGCATTTCACGACTATTTTTAAAGCAAAACTCCAAATTTAATCTTGGGGTTGTACTAATATATTAGAGCTAGTTTGTCTTTAAAGTCTTATTCTTGGGTTACCCTGTACTAACAAGTCAATTATACCTGTTATGTCGAAAAAAGGTTCAAAGAAAATATTATTGTTGTACATTAAGGTATAAAAAGAAATCGGAGAAAGTTGGAGCTCTTGGAATGAATATGAATGAATGATAAAATTATATGTAAGTTGTTTTGAACTCCACGAATACGAGTGAATGATGAATGATATGCAAGTTTTGTTTAAAACTCTTAAGATAAATAAGCGTGAATGATGACTATATTAAAGTTGTTAGTAGCTTCTTGAGAGAAAATGAATGTTTGTGAATTATAAAATTATATGCAAGTTGTTTAGACTTGGAGCTCTCAAAATAATGTTAGAGTGAATGAATTGATTTAAAGATGAATAGTTTTAAAGAAGTCGAGAATACTAATTTTCTTGGCACAAATAGAGCCATGAGTTGAATCTTGGTTTAAAGGGATTGTTTATGAGTTGAATCTTGGTTTAAAGGGATTTTTCATGAGTTGAATCTTGGTTTAAAGGGATTGTTCATGAGTTGAATCTTGGTCTGAAGGGATTGTTCATGAGTTAATCTTAGTCTGAGGGATTGTTCATGATGAATCTTGGTCTAAACAGATTGTTCATGAGTTGAGTCTTGGTTTAAAGGGATTGTTCATGAGTTGAATCTTGGTTTAAAGGGATTGTTCATGAGTTAAATCTTGGTTTAAAGGGATTGTGCATGAGTTTAAACTTGGTCTAAAGAGATTGTTCATGAGTTTAAACTGGGTCTAAATGGGATTGTTCATGAGTTGAATCTTGGTTTAAAGGGATTGTTCATGAGTTGAATCTTGGTTGATTGTTCATGAGTTGAAACTTGGTCTAAAGTGATTGTCAATGAGTTTAATCTTGGTCTAAAGAGATTGTTCATGAGTTGAAACTTGGTCGAAAGTGATTGTCAATGAGTTTAATCTTGGTCTAAAGAGATTTTTCATTAGTTGAATCTTGGTCTAATGAGATTGTTCATGAGTTGAAACTTGGTCTAAAGTGATTGTCAATGAGTTGAATCTTGGTCTAAAGAGATTGTTCACGAGTTGAATCTTGGTCTAAAGAGATTGTGCATGAGTTTAAACTTGGTCTAAAGTGATTGTCAATGAGTTTAATCTTGGTTTAAAGAGATTGTTCATGAGTTGAATCTTGGTCTAAAGAGATTGTTCATGAGTTGAAACCTGGTCTAAAGTGATTGTCAACGAGTTAAATCTTGGTCTAAAGGGATTGTTCATGAGTTAATCTTAGTCTGAGGGATTGTTCATGATGAATCTTGGTCTAAATTGATTGTTCATGAGTTGAGTCTTGGTCTAAAGGGATTGTTCATGAGTTGAATCTTGGTCTAAAGTGATTGTTCATGAGTTGAGTCTTGGTCTAAAGGGATTGTTCAAGAGCCAAATCTTGGTCTGAAGGATTGTTCATTAGTTGAATCTTGGTCTAAAAAGATTGTTCATGAGTTAAATCTTGGTCTATTTTTATAAAGTCTCCCAATAAACTTGAAATATGTATTGTTTTAACGTCTCCAGTTTCAAATCTATCTGAAGAATCTGATCTGTTACAATTAGTTTTTATTTTGGCGCGAAACCGGTATTTTCAACCTGCAACTTATTTTCATTATTCATCATCCGCTGCAGGCCCTATACGAGCCCTACAGACATTAATCTGCAGAGTGTTCAAATGATAACGGCATAGGGTGTATCAAAAATGTTTACTTTTATCGTAAATTTTTAAATCTTATTAATTAGATAATTAATAATTAGATACAGTGAATCATAGATATATGAATACATAGACCGTAATAAGTTTTTTTTGATAATTCTACAGAAACTTCTTTTATTTTTATTTCAAGGTAAATTAATATCCATGAAATATGAATATCCTAATTTTTTGGAGAAAATCCGGGAACCAATCAAAACTATGACAGCAAACGTTGCTATAATGAACAGCCAATTTAACTTTATAGCACGTTTATTATGAAATTGACGATGAAATGAGTAAGAATTATAAAGGTTTATAGTTTCATAAAAGAATTTTTAGTCTCCATATAATTAATTCTTATGTTTCTTTGGCTACTCTATATATATATAGCTGCAAGGTATCTACAAGAACGATTTCGAATTCATCGCATAATTCCCATGTTTATTTGGACATCCTGTACAGAGAACGAATAGCCAATCAAAGATTATGGCCCGGAACAGTCCTGATAAAAATACTATAGAAATCTGTGATAAAGTCAATTACCTGCAGGATTATTTACATACAGGGTGATCCTCATCCTACAGGATGTCCCAATTAACATGGAAATTGAGAAACGACTAGAAAGTCGTCTTTGATCCTTGCTATTTAATGCATGGCTAAGGAAGTATCAAAACAATCGGCTGTATGTCTTTTCATAAATTTGTCTGTTTACCTTTCTTGTGTCTTAAATATTGACGAAGATATTAGATACAGTGATAACCAGAAAACTCTGAAATAGGAAGACGACTTTTGTTTGGACCGTGCATATGCAAAAGAGATCTTAATATTTTTGAAGCAACCTCTATTGCATTCTTGGTTAGGCTAGACAAGGTTTTCAGATGTATACCTGCCAGCCAGGGGTATAAGTTCTTCCCAAGTACAGTAGAATACAGGGTGTCCTACGACACATGACAGTTAGTACATAGTTTAAAATTTCTTCTTCCATAATTTTTAGGCTGTTTAATGCCAAAGAGAATAAGAAAAGATATTATATAGCACTCATGTTATTGTAAAACTTATTACAAAGTAAAATATATTTGAGTAAAAGATTTTACTAACAAAATAAACTGCAAAAAGTCCATGATATATCCAATGCAGCATATTGAAGAAGCCATTCAAAACTATTCACCAATTGTCATGTTTCGTGGGACACCCTGTATATCCATGGTACAAGAAGAATTATGTTTATGTAGAGATTTTTTTCCTACACATATAGTATTCCTTTTTAAGTAAAGATTTATTTTAGTTGCTCTAGGCCTCAGTCCTGGCAGAACTCGCTTTGTAGTGACCTGTATAATCTGAACTATTAGGTCTAAGAGTTGATAAATTATTGATTATGATTTAAACAAATAACTATTGAGTCTATTGATGTTAACAACAAATAGTTATTTAGTATTTACTGTCTTAATCAATAATTTATCAACTCTTAGACCTAACAGTTCAGATAGCAATACTTATGTGTATTATAGGTTGTTTCAATGCAAAAAGTTTTATCAGAAACTTATTAAATCGCTAATCAAGTGAAATGGGTCTGTTTTCACTGTGCACTTGCTGTGTCCTATTCGTCCTATGCTCATTGGTCTATTTAAAGTCACAACTAGAGTCTGAAAGTCGTCTTCCTATTACAGAGATTTCTGGTTATAAAATATGTATTATAAAATATTGATTTATTTAAGAAATTTAAATTTGTACAAATTTTGCAATATCTCCGTCAATTTTGAAGATGCAACAATGGTAGACCATATTTTGTAAATCTCAAGACCAGGCGTTTTTGATACAAGATGTTTAAACTGGAATACTGCAATAATTGTGTTCATGAAAAAATGTCATATCGAAGACGATATAAAAGTCGTCCCTTAATTCTCATGTTTATTGGGACACCTGTATTAGATCGTCTATAGCTCTAAATTGAGATTTAAGGGACAAATCAGAAAATTTGAAAAAAATGAATCATCAAAAATTTCTTGAAGAAAATGCTAGTTTTTTTTAATATTATGTGTTAAAGCTTGGAGATAATCCAATATAATATGGAACGCTCTGTAGTAGTGCCTAGATATTAACGGTTAAGAAATCGTCTTCATAGCAATAGAGACATTTATACAATCTTGTCAATAAAATTGAAGTGTACATGATTCTTACATACCGAAATTTTTACTTGCAAAGAAACTGAACACTCCCCACAAACTCTTAGTTTTTACTTCCTTAATCTTTTCAACCTGATGGGTTAGAATTATAATTCTTTTGATACAGGGATATATGCAAATGATGAGACTTCAGAGACGACTGTTTGGAATTGATAGGTCTGTTATCTTATATTTATGATTCCTTGCAACTTTAAAATAGTTTCTTTCTTTGCCAAATCATAAAATAAGCAACTTGGAAAGTATCAAATTATAAGAATTTCAGGTCGTCTTTACAATCTCATCCTTTTGGTGTGTACTGACTGAAGAAATAGTGGGTTTTAGCTTTGAGTGAACCCTGAATTTTAAACTCTGACTATAAGATCTAACAGAATTTATAATTGAAAACATGAAAGGTTGAAAAAGTAAAGTAAATGTATGTCGATTGTTCAATTCCTTAGCATGCAATTTTTCCAAATCACGCTTTGTATATTCTATTGTATTCTAATTCTTAAAAATCTTTCGTTTTAAAAATTTGGGAGAATTGTTTTGTTTATTTGATTGATGTAGAATTATATATATAGATATTGAATATGTACACATAACACAATATTTAAGTTTAAAATCACATTTAAGAGAGAGAAACATTTTTTTCAGGATATACAATAATTTTCACCTCCTTATCAACTGGCGGGATGTTAACAAAATAGTCCCTTGGGATGATAATGTCACCATAACACCCCTCCTCGTATTTTTTTAAACAGTAATGATTTTAAAAGTGAAATAAATGGCTCAAGAGTGATGAGACATGTAATTTAGTCTGCACAACATCCAGACTTGAGAAGAAATAAATGGATGTTCAGTAGGCCAAATTGGTTAAATTCTCCTTACTATAAACTATAGATATTTTCTAAACAGCAAACAAATCTATTGAAAGACAGCAATCTTTATGTAAAGAAGGGGGGATTTAAAATGTGAAAGGGGTAGACTGTAGACTGTAGACTGTTGACTGTAGACTGTAGACTGTAGACTGTAGACTGTAGACTGTAGACTGTAGACTGTAGACTGTAGACTGTAGACTGTTGACTGTAGACTGTGGATCTTTGGCAAAAACGAATATAAAAAAGCACACAATTATATCATAATAATAATAATCATCACAAACATATGTTGATATATATATTAACATAAATAGATAATATTTTTATCTTATTTTCGAAACAAATATGTCTAATTTAACCTACACCAGCTTTTTTGAGCATTTTTCAAATAAGTTTTTACACTAAAAAGTAGTATTTTACTTTTTTTAACTTGCTGAGAATATATAATTTTATTTTTTAAAATGAAGAAAAAACAGCATAAACTTTTAGACAGCGTCCATACAAGGAAGAGCTTTTGGACACTTAAATTCATAACTATAATATACATTGTAAGACGTCTTAGAGTGATTTTAACGATCTTAATTTTTTAAAATTTAAATTCTAACTTAGTGTCTCATTGTTTTTCTGTTACTTTCTTTGAACTTTTCAAAGAAAAACTTCATATTCATTGAAGTTTAACATTTTCTTTTTTCTTTTTAATATCGAAGGAAAACTGATCATATTTCATATTTTTACAATATTTTACATCAGAGTTAGAAGAAAAAGGGGTTATATATTATATAATATATATGTAAATAAACATATCAGAGTGTTTCAGTATCGAATGACTAGAATGTTAAAAGTTAAGTTATGAAGTTAATGTTATATAAAAACCTAAAATTTGCGCGCGGATCGCAATTACACAACTTCCAAAAATCGGAATCAAGAAAACATTGTTTAATTCGGCACCGAAATTTTGAGCTTTTTGTAAATAAGGGATTTTAAATAAAACTAAACATAAAATTAATTTCGCAAAATATGACAAATCTGATGAGACTGTCAAGTTTAATTTGTGTAATGATGTCTTAAATATCGTCGTTGATCTCCGCCATTTTTTTCTCGTCTTTGTTTTGTCGCTGTTCACAAGGCCGCGCTCGTAGTTCGAAAAAAAAATCAAAGATGTCTCCTCAATTGTTTCTTGTAAAAGGGTTTTTAAAGACACCTTTCTGCATTGTTATTGGACCGCTTTGAATACAGAGTCATCAATAAGTCTATGTTAATTCATTAATTATTTATATAATTTTAATAATTAACCATTTCTAATTTAAATGTCCATCTTATTGTAAAATTGCATAAAATAAAAGTGATAAAAAGTGTTAAATAAGTAAAACTCAATTCTGAAAAGCTATTCAATGCTGTAATTATAAAGTTTTAAGGTTTAAAGTTTTCTCGAGATGATTATATACTTACACTTTGAATATTAAGTTTACTAACTTTAGGAAGAAGTATTTTAATAAATAAAAACAAACTTGTAAATTATAAATTATCATAATTCTTCAAGAAGAATATTATTTTAGCATCTAAAAAGATGATTATGTAATTATTAAAATTGCCAAATCGAAATGGTTTTTACGAACATTTTTTTCGAAATTTTCTTTTTCTCGAAAACTTTTAAATTTAAATATATTTTTTAAAATATTTTTTTCAAATCTAAGAAGTTCAGGGTTAACATTTAATGAAGATGATTATAATTATTTAATTATTAAAAATGTCCAAATCGAAATATTTTCTATGAAATAAAAATTTTTCAAAATTTTCTAGTCTGTCATAAATTTTTCAAATTTAAATATTATTTTAAAATCTTATAAGTGCAGGGATAACATTTAGGGAGGATGATTATGATTATAAAATTCTTAAATATGGCCAAATCAAAATATTAAAAAAAGCATTTTCACCAAAAACTTTGCATATGAGGATTTTTAAAAAAATCAATGTTTTTTTCCACTCTACTTGTTGGTTTGTAGTCCAACTAGGATGACAAGTTTGCATCTTATTCTGGATGAAATGAGTGAATGAGAAATGAGAGTGCAGAGTGCAGGATGAGACGAATGAAGAGGAGCACAAAATCACTTCTTTTTATCTCCTAAATATGAAAAAGATATGAATTTGAATGATAACTGAATTAATTTTTGTGAAAGAATTTTAATTAAATAAATGATATTTTACGAAAAATCTGATTTTCGATAATGACAGATTTGTCAATTATGCTTTCAGAAACTCAGAGGGCAATATCGTTTTGACAGGTTTAAAAGAAAAGGGATTCTTTCTGTGATCATTAATGGCATCATTAATCATCTATATTTATCTTGATTTGTAATGTTAGTATTGAGAATTGGTTAATTTTCTGAAATCTTTTAAAACCTAAAAAAAGCCCAAATTAGTAAATTAATCTTATTTATTCACTTTGAAGTAAGCCTTCTTGGCCCATTGCATTAAAAAAGTGCATTAAAAAATTGAAAAACGTACATAGAAAAATATGACTACAAAGAAGATAACAAATACCTCAGAAGAAGCGTTATCTTCAGAGTAGATCAATATCATGCAAGCAAAGTTTTGGAAGATATTGACAACAAATATTTTTAAAGAACTTTCACATAGATCCAGACTGCAATGAAAAGCATCTATTTTGAAGACATGGTCATCATGCCTAGCTTTTAATTTTACCTCAGTTGCTCATTTACTTTAAAGCATTTGTTTTCAGCATTAGCTTTACTAGCACAGAAATTTACGGTTAACTGTGAAAAAAAATGATCACTCTTAATATTTTCATTTATAAAACAGTTCAAATTTAAACACATGCAAGAGTTCTGCGCCAAAAGTAATCGGCACTGGTATAGCAACGACGACATTTAATCTGTTCTGCTAAAATATACATCATCACAATATTGTTCTACTTTAAAAATTCAAGAAGTATTTAAATAAAAAAGGAATCATATTTGCAAAAATGCATAAAAACATATCCCGATGACACATTGTATATCACGATATAGATACAACACAAATATTTAATCTCTTCCTAAATACATTTATATTTTTCATCAAAAAATATAAAAGGTCACAATACAACTTTGGTTTTTTCCTTTTCGTTTAATTCAAAAAACAACCAACAAGATAGATCAAAATGTAGAAACATAATTTTTGATTTCATTGCGATCCAAAGTATTTATTCTGCCAGACTAACTTGAGCCAAAGTGCGGTTAATAAATTGAAAATCTTTAAATCACAGTGAATATTTCTTCATCGTCTCTATTTGAAGAAATATTAAAGGGACTGTTCTTGTAATTTTAAGTGACGAGCATGTCCGATTCAATACAGTCCCCTTTAAATCTATATCTGATCATTTTCTTAAAAGATACTGTCGTTTTTTTAGTCTTGAAAAGAATTCAATTATTACCATGCATTGCTAAAGAGAAGCAACATTTTAAAATAATCAATTTTCAAAGAAAGGATAATTGATATCTCATACATTCTTGATCAGATAAAGGTACTGTTGTGAATCGGAGTGGAGAGCTACTTGAAATTACGACCACAATCCCTTTAAAATGATCTGAATGAGTCTGTATTATATTTATTTCCCAGTTTACCGTCGGGTTGAGGTTTCACGTTATCTATAAAACTAAAGATGAGAGTGCTGTATTCTATATCTATGAGACTACAGCTTGTCTTAGCGTTGTACTTTATAATAATAATAATAATAATAATAATAATCATAATAATAGTATTAATAATTTTTACCTTTTTTGAGACACCTATAGCTATTTATTCCTCTGACGCAGTACATAATGATTGTAAGGAATGTAAAAGGAGGGGGAAGAAGAGAATCCTGATCGAAAAATTGTATTACGTTGTACAACCGGGCATACCTAGAATATAAACACTGTACAATTGTATTTCATTACGTTGTTCACAACATAGAAACCTTGAATATGTATATTGTACAAAACATAAAATCCAATACATAAATTGTATTACGTTGTAAAACGGAGCATTTATAAAATCTACAGAACATACATTGTATGGACTAAAATTGTATTTTTTTGTACTGTACAGAACAGAAAATTGTGTTTTGTTTCACGACCGAGAATATCTAGTGTTTGAAACTGATCTAATAAAACGTGATTTTTAACTTTTTTTCATTTATGTCAAAATCTGAGAACACCTTTAAAAAATGCCTTAAAAACATTATTTTTAAAAATAAATTTTAATTTTTAAAATTATAATTCAGAACTTTTTGAAAATGGTGGAAAAAAACATTTTGCGATGAACTTTATATTTTTCCTCTACGAAAACATTATCGTTGTTTTGACCCTATATATATATATATATATATATATAAACGCAAGGTTGTAATGCAAGGAAAGATATTTCAGAGGTGTACGCATCTTTTGTACTGCAGTGTACTGTCTCTGGGCGGTAATGTAAACACAAGACGGATATCTAAGCCTGACATGGGATCCATATATTTCCCATAAATAATCAATGAAATATTCTGGTCATAGGAAACTATTGTGTGAATTTTCAAAATTATCAAGATTTAATGCTTTTAACTTCCTCGCATACTAGACGAACACTGATGCATCTATCTTGTTTACAAATTCCGCCCAGAAAGAGCTGGTTTCAAAATTACGCAGAGTATAGGCAACTGCAATTAACTTTCCTAGCATTACAACCTTGTAAAGAAGTAAATTGTGCAGTATACTAAATTACAATTCGTTAAGTATTACGAAGTTTAATAAACGGAATATATATGAACATAAAACGTGAATATAAATTTTACTAGGGTCTTTAACCGAGCAATTCAAATTAAATTATTTTATATTTTAATGTTAAACTTGTAAAATACTAAAATGTTAAAATGTGAACTCACTTCCACTGTTTGTCTAGATTATCGTATATTTTCTTGTACGTTAGTGTCATCATAACAATCAGTATTCTCAAGAGTACAACACTCACTATTAAACAAACCATATTATATACATTGTACATGCAGTACACTACGTACTACAGATTGCATTGTTTTTAAAAATTCAAGGTTTACTGTACTGCAGTCCGCAATGACCAATAGGTATTTTGGGCCTTTTTAAACGCAAGAATTCGCTATTTCTATTATATTTCTAAATTATATGATGCTCTAAATCAAAACAATTGGTTTAATTATTTTAGCATAATATTATCTACAGTGAGAACCAGAAAACTATGAAATAGGGAGACAACATTAAAACAATGTTTAAATTGTACTTGATGTTGTTACAAAGTTAACTGTTTTACTAGAGCCGGTGAACTGGTCTGTACTCTGTGCACATCGCACAATTTCAGAGTTACATGTTCATTGGACTTAGGGATGTTAACGTTTTCATTTTTCAGAAAAACGATCGTTTCGTTATGATAACGACGACGAAAAATCGAAAACGAAACGATCGTTTTTAAAAACGATCGTTTTTCAAAAAGTTCGTTTTTTTTAAATGGTCGTTTTTAAAACGATCGTTTTTCAAAACGCTCGTTTTTCAAAACGATCGTTTTTATAAAATTCGTCGTTTTGTTAACGATCGTTAACGACGGACCTTCGTTAACGATCGTTAACGACGACCCTTCGTTAACGATCGTTAACGACGACCCCTTCGTGAACGATCGTTAACGAAGAGAGGAAACCGACCTGAAGTGCATCTGTACTTATCATTGAGTAGTTTTTAAGAAAATATCAAGGAGTTTTAACTCCCCCACAACTGTTAAACTTCATGCAAGACGACATTCAATAAAGTTGCATGTAATTTTTTTCCAAAAACAACCGTTTTGATAAAGTTCGTCGTTTCGTTAACGATCGTTAACGACAACCCTTCGTTAACGATCGTTAACGACGACCTTTCGTTAACGATCGTTAACGACGACCCTTCGTTAACGATCGTTAACGACGACCGTTCGTTAACGATCGTTAACATAATTGTCAATAAAAAAAAATTCAAAAACGATCGTGTTTTCAAAAACGATCGTTTTTTTAAAAACAATCCTATAAAAAACGATCTTAAATCGGTTTAATAAAAACGATCGTTTTCAAAAACGATCGCTATTCGTTTTCTAAAAGTTCAAAACAAGTGGGTCGTTTTTAAAAAGGATCGTTTTTTTCTGAAAACGAAACGATCGTTTTTGAAAACGAAACAAAAAACGATCGTTTAACGATCGTTTACAAAGACGATTGACAACACTAATTGGACTATTTAAAATCAAAACTAAAATTCGTCTTTGTTGTTCCACAATTTTCTGGTTCTCCCTGTATGCCAGGGTAAATTTGGTATCGTAATTATTATTGTTATCATCTGAGAATTTAAATCTATTTCACGCACCTCTTCCCCTATAGTAACAGTAAATTGAACCTATATGAAGCATAAAGTCTGACAGCGTAAACCTTGTTGCACCGGCTAGTCCTGTCCAAAGAGCTAGGTACAGTACAAACTGGGACCGGAAAGGTTGACCCGGCTCGGAAATTCAAATGTACTACGGCTGCCTGTGATTTGATACTATTTATGTTTTTAAAAATCAATATTTAGTTTGGTTTGGTTTATTCCTAGAAATTGGTAGATTACCCACATAGGTACAACAGCTGTTTCTAGGTGTTCTGCCCCCTGCCGCCTAGTTAGGTAACAATTGTTAATCTTCATTTACCGTTTTTTCTAAATTAAAAAAAAAACTCGCAAAGATTTAAAGATGTATTTTGCGTTTATTAAACTTTTTAATCTCTCTATTCCAAAAATATTGTAAATAGTTTTTGATTTTCTATTCTTACTCTAATTTTACCCTGAAAGATCCAACTAAATGCACATCACTAGTCAGTAGTTATGTACAGAGTTATTCAGTAAACATCGGAGCACTGCACTTTTCATCACTCAATTAATCAATACTTTATCTTATCATCATTTATCAGACTTAAAGGGACTGTTCACAAAATAAGTAAAGAGTAAAAATTAACTTTAATCAAATTATATTTTGATTTATTATCTCTTAATCCTTTCCGATGTTTTTTTTTATAAAATGTAATAACTATTGTCCTCCATAGAAAGAAAAAGTACAACTAATCCATACATAACTGCATTAAGATTCATTATTTATACCCTACTTTTTTTTGGTAACACTCAAATTGAATTTAAACAAAAACTTGAACTAGGGAACCGATGTGCTCATTCATGTATATCTGCACTCTGTACATGAACTGTTTTCATTTTTTTCAAAAATAGATTATAACTATGATTAAGTTAATGCGCTCTAGCCTCTCTACTTTTCTCCATCCCATATCAATTAAATATATAACCCGGTATATAAGATGAAACATATATTACATAATTGGATTAAGATCAATCAACAACAGTTGGTGCATACTGTATAGTTTATACTTTACTTGAGAAATAATAATATCCGAGAGAAGAGAGAGAGGGGGCTTAGAACTATTCAGCGTCAAAGTACATTTCTTGTTAATTCTTGTATTAAATAATCCATCCACTACAGTGGAGACCAACAAAACAGTATAATAGTAAGACGACGTTACCGCATTGTGTTTGATGTTGTTATTAAGCAAATAATTTTGTATTTTATCTTTTACCTGGATATAACGCATTGAGACATATCAGCCTTGCTGACCCTGCCAGGATAAAGTGCAGCAATAGAAGCGGTCATACAGCTAGTGTTGTACATGGTCTCCAGTCTACACCTATAGTACATAATAGTTAGTGTTGTACATGGTTTCCAGTCTACACCTACAGTACATAATAGTTAGTGTTGTACATAGTTTCCAGTCTACACCTACAGTACATAATAGTTAGCGTTGTACATTGTTTCCAGTCTACACCTACTGTACATAATAGTTAGTGGTGTACAAGGAGAATGGAATAGAAGGAGGGGGCGATAGGGTTTCCGCACACTTTGCTGTGACGTTTTTGGACTGCTGAAGAACTAGTTTTTGCATAACAACAATAATAAAGATTGTAAACAATAACACAAATGATAAACAAACATCTGGCATTTCTGGCGTTAGATGAAGATTCACCGTATACTAACTCATGTTTGTTTACATTAGATCGGCTGCCTTTGCTATTGTTGTTACGCAAAAACTAGTTCTTCAGCAGTCCAAAAACGTCACAGCAAAGTGTACGGAAACCCTATCGCGGATCGCCCCTTCCTTCTATTCAATTCTCCTTGGTGTTGTACATGGTTTCCTGTCTGCAACTACAGTACATAACAGTTAGTATTGTACATAGTTTCCAGTCTACACATAGAGTACATAGAAGTAAATTTCATCTTTATGAATATGCCCACAATGAATGAGACTTCTTTGGCGACCTAAAAATATAACGCTCTGAAGGTTAAATATGTTTTGATGAGGGTAAACTGAATGATTTAAAAAAGAAAAGTAACAGATGCATGGAACTTCTACAGTTTAACCCAGTACTTCGAAACATCGAAAGAATTTATAAAATGTCGTATTCCTAACTTAGTGATCGTGGAAGGCTGCTGATATTTAATTTTTTAATTAATTAATTATATGGAGCTCCTTAAATTGTTCCCCCATATTAATGACTAATTTTTATTATTACAATTACTGAGATTTAGGTATAATAGTATAAAACCAATTTAAAAATCGCCAAGACGACATCTATATATAAATTTGGCTTGTCTGTCTGTCTGTTTGTTTGTTTGTATCCAATAAACGTCAAAACGGCTGAACCGATCGGGTCCAAATTTTGTGTGGGACATCTAGGGACTCCAGGGAAGGTTTATGAATCATCAAAATTTCAAATATTTGTCTCCATCAAAATTCGATCGTCATTAAATTTTTTAAAATTTTGAAAATCCGCGAAATTTTTTGTGAAAATCCGCGAATTATTTTTGTTTTGTTTTACGATGTACACAAAGAGAACATGTTCACACTTAATTTAGGAGATGGGCGCGAAGCGCCCTCTAAGGCTAGAAAGAAGGGCGCGAAGCGCCTTGAATTTCTAGTTTTATAAATTCTTTCAATGTGTCCGAAGTACTGGGTTAACTCCTAAGTACCGGGTTAACCGTTAAACTGCAAAAAGATTGTACAAAGTCTGTACATTTGTCTCTTTAATCTCAAACTTTGAGGGGAATTTTAAATATTTAATTAAAATTAATTCTTTTATTATAATATACTATTAAAGTGCCAAGCGCTGTCCGTGTAATTGAAAAAAAAAATTTGAAAAAAAATTCCGAAATTTGTTCAGCCTAAGTTACCCCTGTGTTCTCTCAAAAAATGTCAACCCATTCGGTCCAGCCGTTTGGCCGGCTATAGGGAACATATATACGAATGTCTTGTTTTATTATACAGAAGATATAATGCATATACATGTTATTTCATTGTTTAAAAGTTAAAACGGCAGTAAAAATAAATCACGAATTTGAGTCAATTTTTCCATTCTAGGTATTTACATGTATTTCCATGTAAAGTGGTCTATATCGTCTATACAGGGTTACCCAAAAATGAAAAGACTTCAGAGACGATTAGACGGAATTTTTGTTGCAGTCTGTTTCCTCATATTTATGATTCCCTGCAACTGTAAACTTATCTCTTTCTTCGCTAAATTATAAAATAAGTTATAAAAAGACTTTATACAAAGTGGAAGTAGAAGTGATCGTCATATTAACAGAGTTTTAGGTCGTCTTTACAGTCTCATGCTTTGTGGTTAACCCTGTATGTTCAGAACTAATTTAGCAACTTGTAAAAAGTTTATCTGAGTGAGTCGGAGAAAATTATTTTATATTAAACACACAATCATCCTTTAAAGTTAAATTTTTTGGTTCAACAACATTTAAAATTTTTTCCTTCATCATTATTTGATATAAATTTAAAAAATGAAAAAAGTTGATAATTGTAAGTAAATATAGAAGTTGTCATACTTCTGACTGGAAACAAAAAGCAAGGTCAAATCAATTTGGAATTAAACTAGTACAACTGTGTGAACTCGAAACTCTCGTAGTTTTAATTATTTTACATATCAGGGAGACAAAAAATATAAAAGGATTTTTAAATTATTTTTGTTATCAATGAATTTTTAGTAAAAAGGATTTATGCTAGATTACACCAATGTTAAATTTCAATTATTCTAAAGTGCCATTTAAAAAAAATTGAGATAAGAATCTGTCTAGCTTGGTTAATTAACTTACATTATTTTTATTTAAACCCAGATATTCAATTACGATAAAAGCTTGTCACGTACAAAGTAATATTCAAACAAACAAACAAAAATGTGAAATTTAAAAAAACCTTTAAGAATTTTTATTAATTTTACATTTCTCTCATAGTTGACAAAAAAGCATAATATCATGTTTGTTTCCGCTATTTTTCATTGTCCTTTTTCAAACTAGTGTGCGTACAAACCAAGATTGAAATGTATCCCTTCATTTACACCAGCACATCCTACTCATTTTTTTATTTGCTATTTACTAATAAAAAATTCAAAAAAAATCTTACTTGTTTATAGAGTGAATGTTAATCTCTGCTGCTGAAGAGGCAACATTTTTCAAACAGTTGCTATCGTAGGGTAGATCGGCAACCCTGTCGTAGTCGGGGTTCCCACGGAACGGCTGAAACAAAAAAATTATTAAATGAAAAATTGCATGAACATTACGAAAATTAAAATTTCTGGTTTACCCTTTTTAAAAATACTTAACTTTTGTTATTTAATTTGTCAAGGATATCTAATTTTCCATAGCATTTTAAATTGAAACATTACGTCGAAATTGCACATTCTCATACTTTATTCTTCATTTTTGTTATTTACATGGCAACGATATGTGTGACATCGTTTGAGTGCAGTATAAATCTTTGTTTTGTTTAGCAATGATCTGGATAAAACGGAAAGAGAAAGTCTTCTATTTATAAGTTAAGATGTTGATAGATAGTTATTTGCAAGGTTATAATTCAAGGAAAGTTATTTCAGAGGTGTGCGCATCGTTTGTACTACAGTGTACTGTCTCTGGGCGGTAATGTAAACACAAGACGGATGTAGAAGCCTGATATGGGATCTATCTTTCACATAAAAAATCAATGAAATATTCTGGTCATAGGAAACTATTATGTGAATTATCAAAATTATCTACATTTAATGATTTTAACCTCCTCGGATACAAAACGAACACTGATGCATCTATTCTTGTTTACAAATTACGCCCAGAGAGAACTGGTTTCAATATGTACGCAGAGTATACGCAACTGCAATTAACTTTCCTTGTATTATAACCTTGGTTATTTGCATCATTTGACAATTTAGGGGTTTTTCGTTCACAACTACCCTGAGGCAGAGGCAGAAGTCCAAATGAGTTACGCATATGCTCTCTCTCTGTCTTGCATGCGAAAATACAACATCTATTATTCTATCTGTAATTGTAAATTAATCTTTGGTTATTTGTAACTGAGGAAACATGACCAGGGCCCTAACTGAGTGGGACAATCAGGTGGATGCCCCCTTTGCCTTGCGATCCTTCAAGGGGAGGGCACCTCTCTCTGTAGGAAAAGATTTTTAATCACTATATTAATTTCGTAGTTGGCTACGAAACAACAAAAATTTAGCTAGAATGGCTAAGGTTGGTAATAAACTTTATGCATTTTCTTTTATGTGCACTGTAGATATCATCACATTTTATCTAAAACGGCCAGTTTTGATTATAAACTATAATGCAAATTATGTACAGTGAATCCCAGATATATGTTACATAGCAAGAGTTTTTTATGATGTCGGATTACATATTCAAGATCAAATGAGTTTAATATTAATTTATCAATTGCATTCATATTTCAGGCTCTATTTAACTCATTATTCCGCGGCATTTGATCTTAAATATGTAATACGACATTATAAAAAACTCTTGCTATGTATTCATATATCTGGGATTCACTGTAAGTAAGCATTAGCCATAATTACAGCCTAAACTTAAACGTAAAATTAAAGGAGTAAGAAAATACAAACAGATAAATTTAGAATACCTGAAGAAGAACCCAGAAGAAGTATGTGAATACCCCTGGAGTACTACTACCCCCAGCCCGTGCATCTGTTCCGTCGGAGAGGTAGTTGAACATGTAGGACACTCCGCAGGAGAAGGCCAACATGATTACGAAGAAAGTGATGAGGAACATTCCCACATCCTACAGTAAAGAGAATGAATAAATAATGAATAAAACAATGTCTATTAAATCATTTACAAATATAAATGAATTAGTGGTTTTTATTAGTTTTACAATCTCTAGATGTATGAAATGAAAGATTTTCTATATTTTTCCGTCCTCACATGATTGACATTTTACTCCTTTGGTGGCGAATTTGGTGCGCATTGTATATATGTATTATGTATATGTATTTATTATTCAATAAAAAAGTATACATCAGGATGGGGAGGGGAGGGCATGGTGGGGTATTTTAGTGGGTCAGGGGGGGGGTGACTGGTTTTTGTCACAATACTCCTCTTAAAATGCATTTGTCTTGTGTTTCATGGTGAGAATGGACAACATGAATATATATTCTGATAATCTTTTATTTTACAAACATTGTATCTTGTATTGATCTAAAATGATCTCAATTTAAAATTACTTTTCCCAATGATATATTTATCCTTAAATGGATCCTGTAAACCTGAAATATATTTAGATGTCGTCTTTGTTACAGTGAGTATTTCGAAAGAAAAACATATATTTTATAGCAAAAGCACAAGAAAGCACATCGGTTTCGGGATAATCTAAATATATAAATGGGTTCTAACAGCCAGATAGAAAGGATTTAGGGGCGCCGACAGCACGCCAAAACCTTGATTTAGTCTATAGTAGAGTGTTGAAAATCCTATTTTAAGAGTTTTCAATAAAATACCGGGTTTTCGAAATTCTTAACTTAACCTAACTTCTCTTAAAAAAGAATTCTTCAGCGGCCAAGCCTAATTTCACATAAACAAGAGGTTTATAAAATAAACTCATTTTGGCTGACCCTCCCCTAATACCCCGGGGGGGGGGGGCTTACTAATTACTCCCTCCTTACACTCCACCTTTTCCTAAGCTTGATCCACCAAATTGTTATTCGACACACTGATGACACCTAAAGTTCTCATACAAAATGTTTAATCATTTTTGAAATATTCTGGAAATGTAAATTTCCTTTAATTCCTTGCTGACATGTTTGAAACTTTTGAAAATATATATTGGAAGATTTTCCGATGGTAGTGCAATTTCCAATCATAATTGGAATAATATCAACCCTTTGATGTTAAAAGAATCCCCATTGGAGCATAATATTTAAATGTACATTGTACAATTTACAAAGTACAACAATGTACAGTGTACAGGGCGCTTAAACCATGTACTTCAGATGTTCTTTAAGGGACTGTGAATGTAATTTCAAATTAACCTATATTCAATTCACAACGGTACCCCTTAAATCTGAAACCTGAAACAAGAGTTATAATACAAAGTCTAAACAAATATAATATTTTTAATATATTTAATAATTTGTGTGTTAAAAATTGTAAAACTGTCAGTGGTTCAGTGTATTTTAATGCTTTTATTTTTTCTAATATATATATAAAAATATATATATATATATATTCTAAGATTGCAAGGTATCAAGCAACTATTTTGCCAAGTAGGACAGAGGGAGGAGGATTAAATTAGTTATTTATCTAATCCACAGAGTAGGAAGATACACAGAGCATTTATCTAATTCACAGAGGATGAAGATATACAGAGGATTTATCTAATCCACAGAGAATGAAAATATACAGAGTTGTTACCTAATCCACGGAGGATGAAGATATACAGAGGATTTATCTAATCCACAGAGTAGAAAGATGTAAAGATTATTTTTACCTTATCCATAGAGAATGAAGATAAACAGAGTATTTACACAATTCACAAAGAATGAAGATATACAGAGGATTTATATATCCCAGAGAGAATGAGGATATGCAGATTATTTAGCTAGTCCACAGAGAAGGAAGATATACAGAGTATTATCAAATCCACAGAGAATGAAGATATACAGAGTTTTTACCTTATCCACAGGGAATGATTATATACAGATTATTTATCTAATCCACAGAGAATGAAGAATACAGAATATTTATCTAATCCACAGAGAATGAAGATATGCAGAGTATTTAACTGACCCAAATAGAATGGAAAATTATATAAAAACTTTTTTGAAACCCGGTAGCGTACAGTAAATAAGGGTTCCTGGTTTAAAGTCAGAGAACCTTAACTTTTGAACCTATTTAAACCCCATAGTTTTTCTCTTTCATATATTAGAAGATATTATACTAATTAAATATTATTTTTAAGAGATTATTGAAATAATAACAAACATTATTGTGTTAACATTTCTCTTTGTATTTTTGCTATGGAATTTATTTGAACCATTTACTTTGTTGATTCATAGTTTTTTAGGTGTTGATAATAGGGTTAAGTACAAGATTCATTCTGTCTTTTTTCTTACACTCATTCCTTCAAAAGTTTTTTTTTGCAGAGAGGTCGTTCTTTTGAAAGGATTTTAGGTAGTCTTTAAAGTTTAAACTCATGTGAGATACCCTTGCACTTGAATAGGGTTTTTATGTAATTGTACAGAATTTCATTTACAATGAATGTACATTGTACAATGTACAACCTTGGTTACTATATGTACAATGTATAAATGAAACAAAACAAGACAATTAATCCTAATTCATGGAAATGTATTTCCGACCCATTCTCTTAACCCTTTCTCAGCAGTTCCGGGGCAATATATATATATACCATTTTAAATCTTGAGAGTCAGCTTATATAGATGGGAAGTAGGTTGTAGTAAAAAACTTTTGAAAATGTTGAAAAAGTTCTGTTTCGTTTTAAGGTAAGTTGGCAAGTTGATTGGTAGGACGTAGGTATAATTTAGGTAGATTGGTACTTTTAAATAGATATAAATTATAAAATTCAGGTGGGTAGATATGTATACACAATAGCTATACAGAGGTTTAAGTAAGAAGTATATATAAATATAATGGTAGGTATATACTTATTATAATTATATGTGTAAGTAGTTAAGAGTATATACAAATATAATGGTAGGTATATATACTTATTATAATTATATGTAAATAGTTAAAAGCATATATAAATATAATGGTAGGTATATACTTATTATAATTATATGTGTAAGTAGTTAAAAGTATATATAAATATAGCGGTAAACATCTCTAGAGAATAGAATATATATTAAAGTGGAATTTATACAATCCCCCGGTATAAATTTTGTCAGTCCCTTTCAGCCTGAAAGGAAGTTCAAAATGTACAAATCATGTAAATGTTCACAAATTATATGCAGTAGAGTACATTAATACAGTATGTTCCCTAGACTATCCATTTCAATTTCGAATTTTTTAAAGCTGTTAAATAACTTTATAAATGAATTAGGTGAATAAAAACATCATTTGATTTACATTTATAACGGAAAATCATCGTTTGTAAAAGTGAAAGGCATAGAGTCTATGTGAAATGATCATTGGTCAATTATGAAACCAGCCTATTTCATAATTTGGTTTTCTTTTAATATTAATTTTAGATTTTTTATAAAACCAAAAGGTTATATGGCACAAATATGTTAAGTACACCTGCAGTATGGAAACAGTACAACAAAATGGCCGTTTTACACTTTTTTCTAGTAAATTCCACTCTAATATATATTCTATTCTCTTTGTTAAAATCTCTAAAATCTCTAAAATACCTTCATCATGGCGTTAATACTGAGAATGATAGGACCAAAGTACTTGGATGCAATACCGATCTTGATCGTCTTTATGATCGCAAACGTGAACGCCATTCCCCAGAATATTCGGCCAGCAGAACTAATTCATTCATTCATTCATTCATTCACCTATTCATCCTCTACAGAGGTAGGAACTTTTATTAAAGGGCTTAATCATACAGAGTCTGAGCTTGATAAATCCTCAGTTGAAAGTTTTGAATTATAAGTCAAGTTTTATCCTTTGAAAAGAGCTTATACGTATTTTCCTTGACCTTAATCTACAGTCGATTAAAAGCTGATCTGATTGCTTTCTTGCTAAAACAATACAAAAAATACGACTTCAGATTCATTTAAATGTTATTTCTAAAATTTTAGACTTTTTAACTTTAAATATTTAAATAGTTTTATGTCATAATTAAAGTAGTCAATATTATATATTTTTTCTAATCTCTTAATATTTGTATCATGATGTCGTAAACCTTCGATATTTCAATCTATGATTTTCTTGATCAAAAAGTTTGTAACATCAAAGGTTTACACTATCAGATTGCAAAGATATAAGAACAATAACATTTGAGTGAGTTTCTTTACCCATGATTTAGCATTTAGATCTATTTAACTTTAAAAGTTAGTCAACAAAATTTTAGACATGCTTTCTTTGTTTTTTTGTTTGCAGTCATTTCTCTGCTAGGAACAATTTCTTGATGTTATTCTTAATATTGTTAATACTGTTTTTAAAAATTATTCAAGTTAGAAACATGTTGTATAAAATGAACACTAGGTCCACAACAAGAATATAGAAGAGTTTTCCGTCCTATAACTCTCAGAGTAGAAAATATATATAATACATACTTCAGGTTCAAATCAAAATTTTAAATTCAGTTCGTTCCTTCATACAACTTGAAAATATAGTGCATTTTGAGGGACAAAACTATTGGAAAAACTACGAAAAAAACTGTTTTAACAAAAAGTTTAAACAGAATATTTTAAAGTATTTATCGGACAAAAAAATAGAGGTATTAAAAAAACTCATTTCAAACTTTAATTTGCTAATCAGAATATCATCGCAATCTAACGGTGAACACCGTTTACTACTTTTTTACTAATTATTCTAACAGAATTCATAGTTTGAAACATCAAAGATCTGTCACATTAGGTTTCAAAGATGTTAGGATTAGAAAATTAGAATGCGATATCAGCTATGTTACAATAGCCTATTGATATTGTATAATGTTATATCAAGGGTGTTTTGTAAACTAATCAAAGTACTCTATAATTGAGTTCTCTTGTATCGGTGACACTAAATGAATGATTGATTTCCTGACAGCTGAAATATCCATGGTACTGTCGTCTATGATGTACTCGACGGTCCGGATCAACAGGCCGATCATGAACAGCAAATCCATGATAATGTTGTAGTTGTTCCAAAATGTGAAATATCTGAAAAAATATGTTTTAAAAAATGCTTTTTGATTCTTATTACAAAAGCACATTTTAATGTCAACGCGATTAAAAATAAAAATTGTTAAAAGATATTTTTTTTTGTAATTTGATCCTAATATGAAATGTTTCAGAACGAATAAAGAAGCGAAAAAATACATTTTGCTTAAAGTTTTCAAGAGTTAAAACTTTTCTGATTTGTTTCAGCAGTATCAACAGTTTAAGAAAAGGGACATGAGTTATGTTTTACATTACGGAAGTTGTTGGGTCTGTAATAAGATTAAAAAAATATACAATCTTTTCACACACAAAAAGCGGCGGAAAATGAGATTTGATTTAAACCTCTTCTAATTATTTTCAAACATATTTAACGTTTTTACCATTTTAACAATGATCTGCAAATTAGTTTCGGATTAATGCAGAAATAGAGTAAGAATGAAATTGTCAGAATTGAACACTTTCCAGATAGAATTACGACGATATCTTCCTTATTTTCCTCAGATAAAGGTTTAAGAAGTAAGGTTGGGAATCGGGCATGCCAATCACATTCCTTTTTAAAGAGGTTTAAATACCTTTTTTGAGTACCTTTTAAAGAGGATTAAGTACCCTTTTAAGAGGTTTAAGTACCTTTTTAAGAGGTTTAAGTACCTTTTATTGAGGATTAAGTACCTTTTAAAGAGGTTTAAGCACCTCTTTAAGAGATTTAAGTACCCTTTTAAGAGGTTTAAGTACCGTTTAAAGAGGTTTAAGTACCTTTTAAAGAGGTTTAAGTACCTTATATTGAGGTTTAAGTACCTTTTATAGAGGTTTAAGTACCTTTAAAAGAGGTTTACGATTTTAAAGAGGTTTAAGTACCTTTTCAAGAGGTCTAAGTACCCTTTAAAGAGGTTTAAGTACCTATTAAAGAGGTTTAAGTACCTCATAAAGAGGTTTAAGTACCTTATAAGGATGTTTAAATACCTTTTAAAGAGGTTTAAGCACCTCTTTAAAAGGTTTAAGTACCTTTTTTTGAACCTTCTCTCATTAGGTTTGGGCCCCTCTAAACCCCAGAGAAAAAAAGCAGTTCCAAGATCTCGCATACTGTAGGAGGTAACAAACACACCAAGCAAAGAATCTAAAATGATTGGAGTAAAAAATATACTTAATTTGAATTTTGAATATGGACCCGTTCGGTTCAGCCGTTTTGACGTTTATTGGGTATCCAAACAGATATATTTCAGTGAAAATTCGACAATATTCTGATAACATTTTATTCATAAACATCACGTTTCATGCTTAATGCAATCTTCAGTATAAATTACGGATTTTTAAAAATATATTTATATTTGTTGCGCGCCTTGTCTTTTTCTTTATTTTTATCCAATAAAAGTTCCAAGGTGCTGTACCGATCAGACCCTATATGGCCAATTGTTTTCAGTGCAACCTATCAAGACCCCCATGTAAGGGTGAATTGCCGTGTAAAAATTAAAGTTACACAATATTTTTTAAGTTCACCGAATAGAAGAAAAAACTGCAATTTTTTTTTATTTTAAATTTACTAAGAAATAAGTTTAAATAAGATGTTTTCTTTAATAATCTTTAAAATATTTTCTTGTACTTTATACTGTTCAGAATATGAAGGTTGATTTGTTTCAAATATGATCTTGGCAACCTGCCGGTGTAAACCTTTGATATTACCCCCCCCCCATTCTTTAATCCGTCGAACGGAATAGAATAACAGTTTATAATTCAAGCCGTGTCGACCTTCCAATGCATTTTAGATATAATTCAGAATTGGCATGTTTCACAAGAAAATATTTAAAGATTTAAATGAGCGGAACATTTTAAATAAGCTTATGGAATAGAATTAATCTCCTTTATAATTTATGATAAATGGGTTCTAACAGCCAGATAGAAAGGATTTAGGGGCGCCGACAGCACGCCAAAACCTTGATTTAGTCTATAGTAGAGTGTTGAAAATCCTTAAGTGGGGAAGAGTATGCAAAAATGTTCAGTTAAAATTTAGATACTTTAAGATCAAATTTAGAATTTTAACTTTTAATTTACATGCAGGGTAAACAGAATTTTTAATTATTAAATAATTATCAAAAAATACTCAGAGAAATCAGAGATGCATAAATCATGCAATTTAGATATTCATGTAAAATAGAGAGAAAAAACCTAATTTTATTTTTAATTTTAAGCTATTCCAACCTTCCTTAAATTCGAGAAATGTAAAATATTAAAAGTCCAAATAAAATTACAACAGTTTTATTTTGTACTTGCCCTGAATATTTAATAAAAAGATTTAATTTCTTTTAGTTCTCTCTCTTGAATAATGTCACCAAGTGGATATACTTTGAAAAATAATTCTTTAGAAAAATATAAAATAAAACCGAAAAGGGTAAAATATTTGACATGTTTTAAACAAATGCAACTTGCAAGTTATACTTCTCTCTAAATTAGTTTTTTTTTTAATAAAATGAATGGTAGATGAACTGAGATTGCAGAATTTTTAAGAAATCTTTTAGGATTCATTTGAGATCTGATTAGACGTTTTAATGGCGCATATTTGTTCAGCAAGAGCGCAAATGCAATCTTTAAAATCTAAATATTGTCCACTTTGTAGGAATGATCTTGAGAATTGTTTTTATTTAGATTATTCAATGACGACCACGAAAATTGGAAGAAAAAAGAGTAAACTAATTAGTTGTTTAAATACAGGTTGAGAAAATAAAAAATAACTCTTTTCATCAAAAAAAGTAATCTTACTAAGTTATTGGTTTCTGTAAATATCTCAATGTTCAAAACCATTTTCTGGAGATTTCATGGAATTGGTAATGAAAAGACGACATTTAAAGAATTTGAAGAAATCTGCAAACAAATTCATAAAGAATAAGAAAATCAATAAAATGGTGAAAAGAAACAATTGATTCTAACATTGACAAATCTCTAATAAAAATATGTTCCTTAGCGTCTAATTAGTTTACTGTAGAAATTTTGTTACATTTTTCTTCGTCGTTTTTGAATAAATTTCATAAATTTCATAAAATCATCCCTCCAAAATGGACAATCAATGAGGATTATTAGTTATTTCAAAATTAAATGCACAATAAATTTGAAAGCTCTCGGCTACCATTATTGGACTGGCAAAGGGGTCTTTCAAGTTTGAGCGTTAAAATTGGATGGACTGTTAGACTCAAATTTTGATTATAAATAGTCAATAAATGTGTAACACAACATTTCATATAACACATTTTTCAAGCTGCTGGTGAAACTGTTGGAAAATTTGAGTTTGTGGCAAATCTCATACATTTAACCACTCTAGTATGCCGAGTCCATTAGCGCCTGATCCAATCAGGGTTCAGTCATGTGTTTGTTGTCTATTCTGAAGCAATAGAAATTGCTTGGCGCTAACATCTATCTTTCTATCTATCTCATTATCCAATTAGAGTTATAAATCCTTTAATCAGCGCTATATACACTAAATGGAAATATTTACTTCTATAGTGTAACATCTGCAAATGTTTTACAAGTATAGTTCTAAAAAATTGGAAGTCACACAGACTTATGAGATTCATATGGTGCCTCTTTTTTAAATTCGTGATTTTGCTCTTTAATCCTGTCTCCTTTAACCCGCATACTCTGAAGTTATGTAAGGGTTCTCACCAGAAGATTATGTTCTAAACAAGTTGAAGAGTAGGGTTGAAGAGCTATAGAAGAGGGGACACAATAAATATTATTAAAGATATCAAGGGGTACTTAGTTTCACAACTAATATAAAACAATATTACTAGCTTAAAAACCAAGCGTGGCTCAAGGGAGTCATAGTTAGTCCCGCCATTTACCCGCACTCGGTCGATTTTCGCTTTAAAAGTCGACCCACTCAATTTAGAATATCAAAACCAAACTAAGAAAATTCCCGTGGTTCTCCCGAGCTCCCCAATCAAAATTTGAGGCAAATCGATGAAAGTGTTCCTGAGTTATGATCCGACAAACAGAGATTACAACTTTATATATATTTACTAGCTTGGGAACCCGGCGCTGCCCAGGTTACTCATAGTTACTCACGCCGTTTACCCGCACTTTGTCGATTTTACGAGGAAACTAAATTTTCTAATAAAAGTTAATCCACTCAACTTACAATCTAAAAACAAAGCTAAGAACATTCCAGTGGCTCTCCCGAGTTCCCCAATCAAAATTGGAGGAAAATTGGTCCAGGGGTTTCCGAGTTATTATTCGACAAACAAACAGACAGACAGAGATTACGACTTTATACATATAGATATCAAGGGTATTTAGCTTCACACTAATATATAACACGGGGGCGTTTAAAGAGTTAGATTAGAGTGGAAGGATAAAACTATTTTGGCACGTTTTGTTAAAAACATACTTCATGTTAATAATCAAATATATTTACTTTACTTTACAGTGCACAATTATTCGCCAACTATTTAGACTAGGCCGAAATTGAAGTTTTAAAAGGCTATAACCTATCTTTAAAACTAAAAAAAATTATATTCGATTTTTAAAAATTCCACGGGCAACGCCGGGCACTTCAGCTAGTGTTGTACAAAATTGGCGAGAGATTTTAGAAATATTATAATGTTTTGTCATTATTCTTCTCTCATTCTTTATCAGGATTTCAAATTAGAATTCAGATGAAGTATTCAAATGTATAATTTGAAATATATTTTATGAAAACTGTATCCAAGGAATCCAAGCCAAGGTGTAGTTTAGGATGGGTGCAACCACTACTTGTGGAGGAGGGGGGGGGAGGTCCCTATGAGATTTCTATAGAAATATATACTTTTTTAAAGGAATCATTATCAATATGTTTATATGTTTATGTATTTATATGTTCGAATCGAAAGGAACTGATTACTCGACAACTCAAGTTTGGATATTTGGTTATTAAATTGATACCATTACTACAATGATCGGCGATTATATCAATTCACTGATATTAATAATTTTATGTTCTATAACAAGCATTTTTTTTAAAATTTCATGTTTACAAGTAAACAAAGAGTAACGTAATTGCTTTTAAAAGATTAGTAAAAACTTGAAATATAAATTTAACGTCGTCTTCATTGTAGTGATTTATGTGACTACGTTTAAGTCGTCTTCATTGTAGTGATTTATGTGACTACGTTAAAGTCGTCTTCATTGTAGTGATTTATGCCAATACGTTAAGGTCGGTTCATTGTAGTGATTTATGCGACTACGTTAAAGTCGTCTTCATTGCAGTGGTTTATGTGACTACGTTAAAGTCGTCTTCATTGCAGTGATTTATGTGACTACGTTAAAGTCGTCTTCATTGTAGTGATTTATGTGACTACGTTAAAGTCGTCTTCATTGTAGTGATTTATGTGACTACGTTAAAGTCGTCTTCATTGTAGTGATTTATGCGACTACGTTAAAGTCGTCTTCATTGTGTTAATTTATGTGACGAATGTATGACATTTGCTAGATAACCCCGCTTCAATGTTTAAAATATCAAGGATTTACATCCTAAGGTTGCAAAGATATAGGGAATAGAGTCAGTTCCTTCATGAAAAAAAATGAATGACAGACTTTTGAATTAACGTTTAATAATTTTGATACTTAGTATTAACGTAATATTGAAATCAAAAGTAATTTTTCGAAATAACGATCAGAATATTAGGAACTTAAAAATTTGTGATATTTCTCTATTATTCTCTTCAAAGAATTTAGTTTTTGCCACAAACTCTGATTTTCTGATCCCTTTGTCTTTGCAAATAATCCAAGTTTGAAATATCAAAGGTTTACACCATCAGGTTAAAAAGATATAGGAATTGGAAAATTTGAATTTAGGACAAAGACTTAATTTCTTTTTATTAAAATGTTTATAATACCTATAATGTAAACATATGGTGGTCCAGGTTCAGTAACGTAGGCGATAATTAATGAGATGAATAAGATGTAGGAGAATGCTGTATATATTCCCCTGAAATAAGATGTAGGAGAATGCTGTATATATTCCCCTGAAATAAGATGTAGGAGAATGCTGTATATATTCCCCTGAAATAAGATGTAGGAGAATGCTGTATATATTCCCCTGAAATAAGATGTAGGAGAATGCTGTATATATTCCCCTGAAATAAGATGTAGGAGAATGCTGTATATATTCCCCTGAAATAATGAAATATGGTCAAAATTAATCGAAATTACTGCCACGACTTTGCCACTCTATAAGCCCACCAGCTTTAGATTTATAGCCAGTAGTGAGATAAAAAATTGCTCAGTTTGGTATAAGGATCTAAAAAATCAATATCTTTTAAGAAAAGGAAGTGAAATGTACTTCACAAAAAGTTTCACTCCTAAAATCATTTTCTTCTGCAGAAAGTAGAAATTCATTTGTAAATTAAAAGCATTAATATGCAAAGTTTATTTTAGAGTTTTCGGAATCTTTCTAAAACAAAGGAATTGAGTCTTTGCCACAAACTCAAATTTTCTAAGGCCAATAATTTTGCAACCTGAAGATGTAAATCTTTGATATTTCAAACTTAGATCATTTGATCTAACCAAATCCATAGTTTGAAATATCTAAGGTTTACGACATTGGGTTGTTAAGATATAGCGATTAGAAAATCAGAGTTTGTGGCAAAGACTCATTTCCTTTAAGGAATAAAGCTTTAGCAACAAATATAAAAAATTTACATAATAAAAGTTAACATTATGTTTTATATAATTTTCCTTTGCTTTTAAAAATTATTCTAAACATTTTGTATGGGTTAGTCAATTAATCCTTTTAAGAACAAGTAATTTAATAGGGTTTTCAATGCTAAATTTTTTTGGTTAATAAGTTAGGGTACAGAGCTTCTCGTATAGGTAAGTAAAAAAAAATACGGAGATTCTTGCCTCTGTAATTTCTTAAGGGTTATCTATTTAGCAGAAGTTTCAAACCATTGACCCATTGACCGTGAGTTTCATACCAGAATTACCTATTGACTGCAATTACAAAACCGTTTACTTATTGATCTTAAGTTCTAAAACGGTCACCTATTCAGCAGAAGTTCCAAACCAGTTGACTGTAAGTTCCTAACCGGTTACCCTTTAACCGTAATTTCCAAACCGGTTACCTTTTGACCGTAAGTTCCTAACCTGGTTACGTATTGACCGTAAGTTCCAAACCGGTTACCTTCTGTCCGTAAGTTCTAACCTGGTCAATTTTTTACCATAACTTCCAAACCAAACCAAAAGGGGGAAAGTTCCAAATCGGTTACCTATTTACTTAACCTTCTTAACTGTTACCTATTAAGTGAAATTCCAAATCTGTAACATTTTTTGGAAGTTTTAAATTTGTTACCTATTAAGCGGAACCCTCCACTCCTTGCAGAACCAGGGCGATTTGTTGAGGTTATCATGCTTACTAGTTGATGAAGGAGGATAAAGACAGGAGTAGAATAGAGGGTAGAGGAACAATAGCAGATAACAAGGTATCTGAATCAAACAGATAATTGTATTGCTAATATAGATAAAGACAGGAGTAGAATAGAGGGTACAGGAACAGTAGCAGATAACAAGGTATCTGAATCAAACAGATAATTGTATTGCTGACGTAGATACAGGATTAAACACAAAGGGTGATCCCTGGACATCATGAACGAAAAGTTTCGTCTTTTGTTTTGAATGTGGTCCAAACAATTATGGTACACTTTTTATTTTAACTTAAAGAAAGAAACAATTGTAAAACTGATAAGCAAAATAGTAATAGGCAATTTTATCAATACAATGAAGACGACTTTCAATTTCAACTTTGATTTCTATCAAGCTTTTAAACAGCATGGACACATATAAACATAGAATTCAAGAGAAGCTGTCAATTATAAAAGCTTCTCTTTGATTACTTGTAAACTTGTAATTCAAAAAAAAGGTTGTTAACACTCAAAACTGAAAGAAAAAAGTCGTCTTCATTGCATTGATTTAATTGCCTAAAACTATTTTGCTTATCAGTTTTACAATTGTTTCTTTCTTTAAGTTAACATAAAAAGTGTACCATAATTGTTTGGGCCACATTCAAAACAAAAGACGAAACTTAAATGGACCGTAAGCATAATTCCAAGTGACCCGACATGCAAAAGATGGCAATGCTCAATTCACAACCGTATCCTTTAAAGCTTTGTCTGGTATGAAATATATATATCAATGTTTATAAATTGAAAATTGATTATTTTTAGTTGTGGTTTCTCTATAAAAGTGACTTGTGCATAGGTATTATCTGAATCAACTACTTTTAAACCTAGAAAATCACATCATTGATCAGAAAAAGATTTCAAGAGTACCGTTGTGAATCAGGCATTATCATCAATTATATTTAGAGCCAACCACTCAAAACAACCTACCCTGGTTAGGCGGGTCCAAACTGCATAGTAAATTGTGATTGCTTATTTGTAACATCTCATGCTTTGTAGTTGAATAAAAATATAAATGAATGAATCTTTGTATGGAGGCTCACTTAAGTCCCCCTTACAGTCCCTTTAATAGTTTCAATATAAATTAACTTACTTGTTTAAGAACATGAAGTATTCTGGAGAACCAGGACATATCTAACCAAAGTGTATTTCTGTAGCTTCTGTAATCATCATTCAACTCAGTCTCGCCTAAAGGAAGCAAACAGTTTAGAGATATTATTAATACTTTTTTCTAGGATTTGACATAGGATTTGGGTTTAGAATGATCTAAAAGAAGGTAAGTATCTAAAGGAAAGAGAGGAAGGATCTAAAGGGAGGAAAGTAAGGATCTAAAGGAAGGAAAGGGAAGGATCTAAAGAAATGAAAGGGAAAGATCTAAAGGAATGGAAGGGAACGATCTAAAGAAATGGAAGGGAAAGATCTAAAGGAATGGAAGGGAACGATCTAAAGGAAGGAAAGGAAGGATCTAAAGAAATGAAAGGGAAGGATCTAAATGAATGGAAGGGAACGATCTAAAGGAAGGAAATGAAACGATCTAAAGGAAGGAAAGGGAAGGATCTGAAAGAATTTAAATGGAAAGATCTAAAGGAATGGAAGGTAAGGATTTCAAAGAAGGAAGAGAAAGGATATACAGGAAGGAAAGGAGAAGATATGCAGAAAAGAACGGAAGGATCTAAGGAAGGAAAGGAAAATTAGAAATTATAAGCAAAACGTAATTCAGGGATTCTAATAAATTATTCTTTATGAGACATAAGTAGCTTGAATACAGAATTAAACATAATTTGCAACAGTTAAAAATAAGTGGGGAAGAGTATGCAAAAATGTTCAGTTAAAATTTAGATACTTTAAGATCAAATTTAGAATTTTAACTTTTAATTTACATGCAGGGTAAACAGAATTTTTAATTATTAAATAATTATCAAAAAATACTCAGAGAAATCAGAGATGCATAAATCATGCAATTTAGATATTCATGTAAAATAGAGAGAAAAAACCTAATTTTATTTTTAATTTTAAGCTATTCCAACCTTCCTTAAATTCGAGAAATGTAAAATATTAAAAGTCCAAATAAAATTACAACAGTTTTATTTTGTACTTGCCCTGAATATTTAATAAAAAGATTTAATTTCTTTTAGTTCTCTCTCTTGAATAATGTCACCAAGTGGATATACTTTGAAAAATAATTCTTTAGAAAAATATAAAATAAAACCGAAAAGGGTAAAATATTTGACATGTTTTAAACAAATGCAACTTGCAAGTTATACTTCTCTCTAAATTAGTTTTTTTTTTAATAAAATGAATGGTAGATGAACTGAGATTGCAGAATTTTTAAGAAATCTTTTAGGATTCATTTGAGATCTGATTAGACGTTTTAATGGCGCATATTTGTTCAGCAAGAGCGCAAATGCAATCTTTAAAATCTAAATATTGTCCACTTTGTAGGAATGATCTTGAGAATTGTTTTTATTTAGATTATTCAATGACGACCACGAAAATTGGAAGAAAAAAGAGTAAACTAATTAGTTGTTTAAATACAGGTTGAGAAAATAAAAAATAACTCTTTTCATCAAAAAAAGTAATCTTACTAAGTTATTGGTTTCTGTAAATATCTCAATGTTCAAAACCATTTTCTGGAGATTTCATGGAATTGGTAATGAAAAGACGACATTTAAAGAATTTGAAGAAATCTGCAAACAAATTCATAAAGAATAAGAAAATCAATAAAATGGTGAAAAGAAACAATTGATTCTAACATTGACAAATCTCTAATAAAAATATGTTCCTTAGCGTCTAATTAGTTTACTGTAGAAATTTTGTTACATTTTTCTTCGTCGTTTTTGAATAAATTTCATAAATTTCATAAAATCATCCCTCCAAAATGGACAATCAATGAGGATTTAAATAGTCAATACTGCAATCTCAGTTCAACTAACATACATTGCCGGTCACTCCCTTTAAGCAATAAATAGGATTTTTCAGAAAAATGGTTGATTTTAATTTAAAGTTTAAAATTTTCCAAGAAAAAAGTAAGTTTTGAATTAGAAGAATGCCAAATGTGTCGTTTAAACCTTCTTTCGTCCTACATATACCCTCGTCCTACATATACCCTCGTCCTATATAACCTTTTGTCCTACATATACCCTCGTCCTACATAAACTCTTGTCCTACATATACCCTTGTCCTATATAAAATTTTGTCCTACATATACCCTCTTCCTATATATACCCTCGTCCTACATACACTCTTGTCCTACATATACCCTCGTCCTACATAACCTTTTGTCCTACATATACCCTCGTCCTATGTATACCCTCGTCCTACATAAACTCTTGTCCTACACTTACCTTTGTCCTACATATACCCTCGTCCTACATATACCTTTGTCCTACATATACCTTTGTCCCACATATACCTTTGTCCTACATATACCCTCGTCCTACGTAACCCCTCGTCCTACATATACTCTCGTCCTATATATACCCTCGTCCTTCATAACCCCTTGTCCTACATATACCATCGTCCTACATACCCTCGTCCAACATATACACTCATCCTACATAACCCCTTGTCCTACATATACCCTCGTCCTACATTATCCCTCGTCCTTCATATACCCTCGTCCTACATATACCCTCGTCCTACATAACCCCTTGTCCTACATATTCCTTTGTCCTACATATACCCTCGTCCTACATATACTCTCGTCCTACATATACCCTCGTCCTACATATACTCTCGTCCTACATATACTCTCGTCCTACATATACCCTCGTCCTACATATTCCTTTGTCCTACATATACCCTCAACCTTCATATACAAGCTACTCCTTTCTTCCTTTCAATAATTGCAACGGTTCTCTAGAAAGGAAAATTATTAATATTTCAATATCTGATCTTAGAAATTCGATCAAGTCGGACTCTTTTGCTTGAATTAGTAAGTAAGTAATTATTTATTAATAAAACATGAAAAATACAAAATAAAGTGTACTTGAGGAGGGAATAAAAACCAACTGGTCAATTCGGAGCAATGTACTTTTCATAAATAAAAAAGTAAAACTACTTGATCGTATTAAAAAGAAGTTCTTCTCGTCAAATAAAGTTTGAATTGAAGATTTAAACTTGTTTGAACTAATTTAATCTAATTTAATTAAGCACCTTCTCTTTCCTTCTTAATTAATTCTTAATTACAAATTAAACTGTTTTTATCAGAGCTTAACTTACTTAAGATACTTTGTTCATTCGAGAGGGGAGAGGGCCGCGGGGGGGGGGGCATTTATTTAAAGGAAAAAGTGGCATTTAATTTAATTTGGTTTTCCTTGTAAAGTAGTGGTCAATTTCTTTAGCTTTAACTGCGTTCTTTTCGCCTTAATTGTGCTAAAGTAATCATTCGTCCGTCCGCGAAAAAAACATCAAAAGATCATCATACAAAAGTGGTAAATTTAGTTTTGCGTAATTTCGACTGGAATGGAAACCCATAGTCGAAATGTTCAAAGGGAGTGACCGGCTATGTAAGGTAGTTGAACTGAGTATGCAGTGTTGTAGAAAACTTTTTTTTGGTAAACTTTTAAAGATCTGTAAATCTTGAGTTTGAGCGCAAATTCGACGTTCAAAACTCCTACTTTGGGGGTGGATACGTTTCAGAATTAGTTTTTTTAAATTATTAAATAACGACGACATAAAATGTAAAAAAAAGTTCTACAAAAAAACTACAGACGTCATGTATAGGAACATGTTGAGAAAATGAAAATTGATGTTATCATCGAAAATAAGTAATCTTGTTCAATTATTAGTTTCTATTTTCTCATTATTCTAGCTTCGCATTATTCACAAAGATTTTCGCAGATTTTCTAGAATTATTATTGAAAAGACGACATTTGAAGAATTTGAAGAAATCTGCGAATACATTCAAAGATAAGAAATTCAATATAATAATATAAACGAAAAAATCGATTTTAGCATTGATTTATTGACAAATTTCTTTTGAGAAATATGTTCCTAACCATCTAATTAGATTACTGTATAATTTTTACTTTATTTTCGTTGTTGTTATTTAATAATTAAAAAAAAACTAATTCTGAAAACGTATCCACCTCCAAAGTAGGAATTTTGAACGTCGAATTTGCGCTCAAACTCAGGATTCACAGATCTCTTAAAAGTTAAATATGTCTCAAATGAATCCGAAAGATGTTTTTCACAACACTGCAAACTCAGTTCAACTACCTTACATAGCCAGTCACTCCTATACATGACGTTTGTAATTTATTGTAGAATTTTTTTTACATTTTATGTCACTCCCTTTAATTCTAAAAGTAACAATTTTGAATTATAAATCACAACTTCCCATAGTCCTGATATCTTAAACATGGTTTAAAAAATACCGGGGAAGATCTGAAGAATTTGTTCAGATTTTAGCAATTTTTGTTTCTTTATCAATTGATATATGAACAAAATTCTTAATATCTCCGGTAATATCGAAGCACAGAAAATGAAGACCACAGTTTGGAAATACCAGAACTGAAGAATTTTGTGATTTTGTTTAAAAAATCATCAAATACAACTGACATGTTTTGTGGGATACCCTTTATATTCTGGAATTTAGTTTTCTTAATTCATCTAAACTGAATCATAGCAATCATGCAAAGACAGAAACACAACTCAAAGGATTAAAATAATTCACACTTTTGAACAATGTTCTGAATATACATTAATGCAGATTTATAGTAAAACAAAATAATAACCAAGACAAAATAAATGAACGAGAAACATTTTATCACTTTTTCTAGAATTTTCATGAAAGATTATATCGTTTTATTCTTTGAAAATCGATAAAAACATGCTTAAAATCGTCTTTTTTGTATTAATATATACAAAGAACATATATATATATATATATATATATATATATATATGCAATATATAAATAAATATATTAAATAAAACCAAGCAAATCTAGAGATATTACCTATTCCTGTAGTAAATAGGAGAAAAAGTAGTTAGTAAGTAAATTCAAATAATTCTACATGCGAGATTAATACAACACTATCATATTTCGTTTCATGAATTTTAAAAACCCAATTTTTTAGTTAAAAGAAATTGAGTCTTTGCCACAAATTTAAATATTCTAATCCCTATATCTTGACAACCTTATGGTGTAGACTCTGATATTTCAAACTTCGTTTTTTTATCTCAAAGAATTCAAAGTTTGAAAAATACAAGGTCTACTACATTGGGTTGGAGGGATATATAAGAATTAGAAAATCAGGGTTTGTGGCAAAGATTCAATTCATTTCTTCATTTTGTCGACAATGGATATTGATTCGACATGATTTCATAAAACTGTATCGACAATGGATATTAATTCGACACGATATCATAAAATTGTGTCGACAATGGATATTAATTCGACATGATCTCATAAAATTGTGTCGACAATGGATATTAATTCGACAGGATTTCATAAAATTGTGTCGACAATGGATATTGATTCGACAGGATTTCATAAAACTGAGTGGACAATGAATATTGATTCGACAGGATCTCATAAAACTGTGTCAACAATGGATATTGATTCGAAACGATCTCATAAAACTGTGTCAACAATGAATATTGATTCGACAGGATCTCATAAAACTGTGTCAACAATGAATATTGATTCGACAGGATCTCATAAAACTGTGTCAACAATGGATATTGATTCGAAACGATCTCATAAAACTGTGTCAAGAATGAATACTGATTTGACAGGATTTCATAAAACTGTGATTAAAACTTATAAAACTTTGATTTATCTCAAAATACTTTGATAGAATTTAATAATTCCCTTATAAACGTTGATATTTTGCTGAAACAAATCGAAAGTATATAAATTGTGGCAGTGCATTATAAAAGTACAGATCAAATCTTAATTTTATTATGATTGGTAATAAACCGGTTGATCCCCTTTTTCATTTTACGAACTCTATCTCTTTATATACTTTGCTTGTCTGTCTGTCTGTGTGTTTGTTTGTATTCATAGGGTCAAACGACCTAGGGTCAAATGCCATAGGGTCAAACGACAAACGGTCAAAAACAACGCGACAAAGGGTAAAACGACATAGGGTCAAAAAGTGCACCAAACGGGAAAATTTTTTATTTAGATAGTTTTCGTTAGTTTTTACTATTTTAAAGTTCATTATAACTAGTAGCAGCAGCGCTCGGCCTCCTAGACTGTCCTAGCCGCAGCGCTCGGCCCAGAAATTGTCTTGACCTAACCTAACTCTGAAATAATACATAAAATATTTTTTTTTCCATTTTGACCCTTTGTCGTTTGACCCTAGGTCGTTTTACCCTTTGTCGCGTTTTGACCGTTTGTCGTTTGACCCTAGGTCGTTTGACCCTGGGTCGTTTGACCCTGGGTCGTTTGACCCTAGGTCGTTTGACCCTATGTCGGTAAATCCAATAAACGTCAAAACGGCTGAACCGATCGGGCCCGATTTTTTTGGCAACTCAAAGGACCCCAGGACCCCAGGTTTATGGACCGTCAAAATAATTTTTTTCTTAGCAAAATGTCAACATTTATTTATTTTTGAAAATGCGCCAGTTTAAACGGAAAAATCAACGAATATTTGAGAATGATTAAAAATGTCCACTTCCAGAGCAGCAGTAGCAAGGTAAACTTGTTGATAAGAAAGGGGGGACGCAAAGCTCCCTGAAGGCTAGTATTTCAACGGTTACGAGGGAAAAATGTAAAGAATCCAAGTTAAAATATATAATTATTTAAACTTTAATCTTTTTTTCAATGTTTTGCTTGTTCATGAAAAATCGACGTCAAAATCCAAATCTACGCTTCAGAAGATAACAGCATGTTTAAAAAACAAATGATAAAGAATTTATAAATTAAAAAAAAACATTTTAAGGTGTATATTAGGGTGTGCTTGGAGTTTGATTATCTATCTACCAATATTAGAGATCGAACTTTAGACTTGTTAATCCGCTAAGTAAGGATTAATCAGTAACTTTTCTAGTCTAACGTATTTGATTAATTCCAGGATATCGATTAAGGTCCGAGATCGAACAAATAAAAGTAAATACTGATTGTAAAAACAAGACAGGTCTTTCCCAAGGTTTAAGTACTTAATCGTTCTAAATCCAAGCGTTGTAGATTATTGTTATCTAATAAAAAAGTTCCGACCCGAGTGCTTTGATCAATGAACTGCATATTATTAATATTCTAGATACGGGGGGTGAATTAGAAGTATTTCTTTTATTTGAGCCATGTGTCTTTTTAATAAATAAATTTCATTTTTCAGTTTCAATCTGGAAAAGAAAAAAGAAAATTGATCAAAAAATTTGAGATTTCATGCATTTTCTAAAATTCTAATGACATAAAACCCGCAAAGTTATCGAGTTTGAGTCTGAAATAAGTAAATGATGAATATTTCTAAAAAGCTGAAAATTTTACTTTTACAGTGTAAACTTGTAAAAGATAGTTATCGTTTTCTGTTTACAATTTAAAATCCTATACTCACCAAATTTTCGGAGCAGTACATACTGAAACCTTTCATGAGCAACAAACTTCATTCTTGAGTCCAGGATTGCCAGGATATAGTTAGCATCCTAGATATATAGATAGTTAGATAGTTAGCATCCTATATGTTAGCATACTAGAAATACAGATAGTTAGTATCTATAGTTTAGATAGTTAGCATACTAGAAATATAGATAGTTAACATCCTAGATATATAGATAGTTAGCATCATAGATTTATAGATAGTTAGTATCATAGATATATAGATAGTTAGAAAACTAGATATGAAGATAGTTAGCATAATAGAAATATAGATAGTTGGCATCCTAAATATGTAGATAGGTAGCATCCTAGATATATAGATAGTTAGCATCCTAGATATATAGATAGTTAGCATCCTAGATATATAGATAGTTAGCATCCTAGATAATGGTATATAGATAGTTAGATAGTTAGCATACTATAAATATAGATAGTTAGCATCCTAGATAGTAGATATATAGAAAGTTAGCATCATAGATACATAGATAGTTAGCATCATAGATATATAGATAGTTAGATAGTTAGCATACTAGAAATATAGATAGTTAGCATCCTAGATATATAGATAGTTAGCATCGTAGATATATAGATAGCTAACATCCTAGATATATAGATATTTAGCATCCTAGATATATAGATAGTTGGCATCCTAGATATATAGATAGTTAGCATCCTAGATATATAGATAGTTAGCATCCTAGATATATAGATAGCTAGCATCCTAGATATATAGATAGTTAGCATCCTAGTTAGTATCCTAGATATATAGATAGTTATCATCCTATATATATAGATAGTTAGATAGTTGGCATCCTAGATATATAGATAGTTAGCATCCTAGATATATAGATAGTTAGCATCCTAGATATATAGATAGTTAGATATGAAGATAGTTAGTATAATAGAAATATAGATAGTTAGCATCCTAGATATATAGATAGTTAGCATCCTATATAGATAGTTAGCATCCTAGATATACAGATAGTTAACATTCTAGATGCATCCTAGATCATTATTATAATAATAAAAAATAATTTTGTTGTTAACTATTGATTAAAAACTTTCCGACAGATTTGACATTAAAATCTTTAAACATTTAACAGAATCAGTTAGGTTCAGGGTTTGACATTCAAGCAAAGATTTGATTCAATACTGTTTCATTGTTTTTATCAAAATCTCTTAAAAGATCTCATTAATTCAGCTGGTATTTACAGCTTTTCTTAAAGGGTTCTTCTATAGATGAAAGGTTCCCAAAAATTACGAATATAGTCCTTTTTAATACTCTAAAATGATTTACCCTTTTTTATGCTTAAATCTTTTTTATTTTTAAAAAAATATATAAAGAAAGATAAAAAATTTCAATGTTTTTATTTACTTAGAAATCTCACACAGTGGGAACCATGTTCGTACTAGGATAAAAAATAACCTAAGATGTTTACATATATAATCTTATCATACTGCGTCGATTTTCAGATTTTTCTTTAAATCTCAGGTAGACCTTTTTGTATATTTTAGACCTACAACATGTGTAAGAAGACGGCTATTAACTATAAGACTCATGAAAAAATTTTAAATAGTTCATTGATCATGAAATACATGAATTGTGCACTGTACACAGACCCATTTAACGTAATAAGTTGATTTCTAGATTTATAACAGTATAAAATACGCACACATATTTCTTTTTAAATGTCGTCTTTCTATTCCACAGTTTTACGGGTTTCACTTTACATATCTGTCGTAGGTATAAAAATGTTTGGTTTGGCCGCCGGAGAAAGTTTTGGTCAAAGACAACCTTGCAGCGGAGTAAGATTATTGTTTTTTGGTTCTGTATGCTAAATGTATCAACGTAGAATGAGTCAACTTTCATTTTCATTTCTTGGTAAAGGTCAGTGCAATATTGTGGCCTGGTAAACTTGACATATTGATTTCCTAATATACTTATATAGAGACAAAATACATTTATATACAAGTATTCATTAATAGGCTCACTCTTAGAAAATAGACCAAGAACAGCACGGACAACAAAATTCCGTTTCTCGCATTATATCTATTTATATCATTGTAATGGGTATTATTAAGTGCGATTATTGCCTGGATTTCTTTTCTAATTTATTTTAATGAAAAACTAACCCGAAAAATTAAAAATAACAGCTAAAACTTTTTCGCACGCATGATGATACCCATTTCAATAACATATATAGTGTTATTCAGTTTTACGCAAATTACTTAAAAACAGTTCGATAAAGTTACTTAATCACCCTGTTGTAGGATGATTAAGTAACTTTATCACCCTATACAATGAGACATATTAGGTATGAAATTTGAAATTTTAATAGCAGGGAGATAAAGTTACTTTTTCGCCCTATTGTAGGGCGATAAAGTCACTTAATCACCCTACAACGGAAAATATTAGGTGTAATAAATTCCATCAAAATTTAATAAAAGAATTGACAGGATTTCGTTGAATTGAACTGAATTGACAGGATTTAGTTGAATTGAATTGAATTGACAGGATTTCGTTGAATTGAACTGAATTGACAGGATTTCGTTGAATTGAAATGAATTGACAGGATTTCGTTGAATTGAAATGAATTGACAGGGTTTCGTTGAATTGAACTGAATTGACAGAATTTCGTTGAATTGAATTGAATTGACAGGATTTCGTTGAATTGAATTGAATTGACAGGATTTCGTTGAATTGAATTGACAGGATTTCGTTGAATTGAATTTAATTGACAGGATTTCGTTGAATTGAAATGAATTGACAGGATTTCGTTGAATTGAAATGAATTGACAGGATTTCGTTGAATTGAATTTAATTTACAGGATTTCGTTGAATTGAAATGAATTGACAGGATTTCGTTGAATTGAAATGAATTGACAGGATTTCGTTGAATTGAATTGAATTGACAGGATTTCGTTGAATTGAATTTAATTGACAGGATTTCGTTGAATTGAATTGAATTGACAGGATTTCGTTGAATTGAATTGAATTGACAGGATTTCGTTGAATTGAATTGACAGGATTTGGTTGAATTGAATTGACAGGAGGATTTCGTTGAATTGAATTTAATTGACAGGATTTCGTTGAATTGAATTGAATTGACAGGATTTCGTTGAATTGAATTGAATTGACAGGATTTCGTTGAATTGAATTGAATTGACAGGATTTCGTTGAATTGAATTGAATTGACAGGATTTCGTTGAATTGAATTGAATTGACAGGATTTCGTTGAATTGAATTGAATTGACAGGATTTCGTTGAATTGAATTGAAGTGGCAGGATTTCGTTGAATTGAAATGAATTTACAGGATTATAGGGGTTACAGGGGTCATGGTATCTTCTTCCTTAGTCGCGTCCTAATATTTACATATCAGAAGAAGAAATTACATTTTTCTCTTAATATCGAGCTTATCGATAGTATTTCGAAATTAAAATTAGGGATGTACACAATTGTGAGATAACTCTAAAACAAACAAAATGCCGGGTCGTACTCTAACAAGTAGTTAATTGTGTATTGATTCTTCTTGTAAAATGAAAATTAAAGGATTTTTTATGGTTTCCCTCATCTCCTGTTAATTTCAGATATATCTTGACAACCCACTCCTCCGGATATAACCCTAGATAGTATCCTGGTCCAAGATGGAACCCAGAGAAGTTTCTCTGATTAGACCAAATAAAAGTTTCCTTGATGGGAGCCCCTAAAAGTATCCCTGGAGGGAGCCCTAAAAAGTATCCCCAGAAGGAGCCTCTCAAAGTAACCCCGGTGGGAGCCCCTAAAACTTCACCGGAGGGAGCCCCTAAAAGTATTACCCATGGGAGCCCCTAAAAGTTTCCTCGGAGGGAGCCCCTAAAAGTATCCCTTGATGGAACCCCTACAAGGATAGCCGGTGACCCCCTTAAAGTATCACCAGTGTGAGCCCCTAAAAATTTCCGCGATTAAAGAATCCCTGGAAGGTGCCCACTAAAAGTATCTCCGACAGGAGCCCCTGAAAGTATACCCAGAGGGTGCCCCTAAAAGTATGCCTGGTGGGAGCCCCTAAAAGTATCCCTGGGGGAGCCCCAAAAAGTATCCCCGGTGGGAACCCCTAAAAGTATCCCCGAAGGTTGATCTAAATTATCCCCAGAGGGAGCCACTAAAAGTACCTTAGTTCCTGAATTCCTAGTTTGAAGAAAGGTTTCAACTTCCCTCAGATCTTCACATTGTTCAAGAAGAGAAATTGCATAGTCTTCACATCTAGATATTTAAATAGATAGAAAGATAGAAACTTTTGAATGTAATGATATATAGAGCTAAGCCTTTTATCTTTCTTCATTCTAATCTCACATTTGGCAAAGTGATTCGACTTATGACAGGTTCGGAGATCTTTCAATTTGAAAATATACAAATTTAATCTCAAATAAAATGTTAATGGGTACTGTTTCTATGTTAGATGAGCATAATCCGTGAGAAAAAAAACATGCTTAAACTCTTTTGCAGTACTGACTAATATTCCTTGTCATTTATTTCGGAGCTTGTAATTTTAATAAGATCACATCAAAAAGATCGTGCAATCCTACAAATTATGGACTTTTCGAAATGTGTGATATTTAGACAATTTTGATATTATTTAATAAATTGGATTCTAAACAAAGGAATTGAGTCTTTGCCACAAACTCAAATTTTCTCATTCCTAAATCTTTGCAGCCTGATGGTGTAAACCTTTGATATTTCAAACTTAGATTATTTTTAATCTAACAGAATTCAATATCAAAGGTTTATGACATTGCGTTGCTAATTCATACGCATAAAATAAGAGTTTGTGGCAAATACTCAATTCCGTTATCAATTTCTCAGTCAATCTTGAAGGTATGAAATTGTAAGACCACATTTTGGAAATCCCGATACTTGGAGTTTTCAGTATCAACTGTTTAAGAAGATTGTTTATTTGGACACACTGCATAGAGATGGTTGAGTGTTCAAGGGTTTAGATGATGTGTCCAAAGTATAGAAGAGCATAAAAGCTGGATATAAAAATGAAAACAGCTTTTATGCTTGAAAAGAAAAGTTTGAAATTTATTCCATTAAACTGGAGAATGAAGGGGAAAGCTTCAGATAACATTGTGCAAGGATAAATATATCTTTTGAGATTTAGACATTTTTCAAAAACAATTCAGGGCATGAAAAGTTTAAGCAGAGTGACTTTTTCTAATTTTTAATAAAATATTTGACATATTTATCACTTAATTTTCAAGATTTTGAAATCATTCTGCTCTTCTTGCAAATAAAAAATAAACGTAGTTTTGAATAAGAATATTTCGACGGTGCAGTTAAAATATATATTTTCAGACCGAATGAATGGAGCCATTCAAAGTTAATCATGCATTTTTCCTAATTTGTTCACATTACAGTCATTTAACTGTTTTATAAAAGATAAAGGAATTGAGTCTTTGCCACAAACTCAAATTTTCTAATCCATTTATCTGTGCAATCTGATAATGTAAACTTTTAATTTTGATTAACAGAATTTATAGTTTGAAATATCTAGGTCTACAACATCAAATGGCGAAGATATTGGTATTAGAAAATCAGAGTTTGTGGCAAAGACTCAATTTCTTTGACAAAAAATACCTAAATCTTCATTTTCATTTTTTGCTCTGTTTTCTTTCTTTACAATCGCTTATCTGTGAAAGTCACATGCGATTTACCAATAAAATGGGGTGACAGACCCCACCACCCCCAAAAAAATTAACTAACCTGTTTTCTATTTCGTCATATTCTCGTTTATATTCCGGAATCGTTGATTTCCGGAAATTTGCCTCACAAGCAAACTCGAAACATTTCTTGACGGGACAGAAGAAATCCGCCGAAACCTCGTTGAAATGTTCCAAAGACGCGACGATATATGCCGGACTGGCAACCGCCTTAAACAGCTCGATCTTCTTCAACGGGTCCGTCAGGGTGTCCTTCTGCTCCAATCTAAATAATTATTTGTGTACTATCATACATTTTAAATTGTAAACAAGTTCAAGTTCATTAGAAGTGTCGTACCGTCTTATAGGCTGCTAAAGCAAGGTGTACGGCATATGTACAGACTGTAGACGGCAAAACGGTACAGTACACCAAATGAGTCATCCGATTCTAGAGTTATTAATGTGGGTGGTCGTCTTCCGACGTTTTTGTTAATAATTGGGCAATATAAGGCATTTTTAATCAAAAGAAAGAACATAGATAGCAAATAGTCTACTATATATATAGGTTACCACTAAAAACTAAACTCTTTTCATTTTCTCTTATTCATTCTAATATCCTTTAATCACAAACCATATAAATCTAAATTTCTTTAAATGCATTTTTTAATGCAACTTTCAAATTACTTTAGCTTGAGCCATATTCGTAGTTATATACAACTGCAAAGCATCGCTTATTTTGCAGCAAAAACTGGATGGCTAAAAAAAGCGGTTTTTTGTTGAGTTGAAGCGATTTTTTGTTATTTTGCAATTTAGAGTATTGCTCCTTAGCCTTTTTAAGTGAATTTCTCTTTACATGCTATATACAATCAGATACAATCAGAACACGGTGAAATTGAAAAATATATTTTTAAACCAAGTCAAATTTAAAATCTTATTTAATGTATCTTTCTTTATGCAAAGGGCAGAGGCCCCTAGACCCCTGAGATTTTAGATACTAGATAAATCAAGGTTTACATATCTTCCGCAGTCCGCAGTATTCTTACTTAGCTAGATAAAACATCCTTAACTATGCAGTAAACCTAATTAGTAAAAGTAAAAACAAAAGCAGATATTTTTTCAATGGAAACAAAAAGTTATCATTCATTAATTTTGACCTTTAAATTAGACACTCACAAAAAAATCTAAAGAGTGTCGTTCAATATTCATTCAAAGGAAATGAGTCTTTGTAACAAACTCTGATTTTCTAATACCTATATTTTTTGCACCTGATGATGGTGTAAACCTTTGATATTTCGAACTTAGATTCTCTCATCTAACAAAATTCATAGTTTGAAATATATAAGGTCTACGGCATTGGGTTGCAAAGATATAGAGATTATAAAATCATAGTTTGTGACAAAGACTCAATTCTTTTTCGGGCCTACAAGACACTACTCACAAAGTTTAAACTAAAAAGTTTTAATAAAAAATGTTGAAAATTTTTTTTTTATTTAACGTAAAAAAATGTAAAAAAAAATATTTAGTTTTTTGTGAACCATCAGTTTTGCTTCCTTCAAAGTCAATATTCATGATGGTATAAATTAAAGCAAACTTTAAGAGAATAATATTTGAAAATATAATATAATCTTTTTAGTCTTTGGCCAGCTAAAGCTGACATATTACAAGCAGCCGTAGTACATTTGAATTTCCGAGCCGGGTCAACCTTTCCAGTCCCAGTTTGAACTGTACCGCACGGACTTTGGGTTAATAAAGAATCAACATTACTAGCCGGTGCAACTAGGTTGACGCGGTCAGACTTTATACTTTTACTAAAGGGGCAGTGGTATAAATATATTTAAACAGATACAAATATGAACATGTTCTAGACTTATTTTATGAAGATACAAATATAAGAGCAAAGAGCTTTATTATAAAGATAATACCTGTAACCGTAGTGAAAGAGGATTTTGACCCTCAGGTAGTCATTCTTTTTAGCAGCATGTATTAGAGAACTACAGTTCACTTTTACACCTCCAGTCTGATAATACAAAATATATCAAAATAATAATCTAATAATATATATTTAAACTGTTCAAAGTACATGCATTAGCGTAGAATTTTTGACAAAACTTCCTCAAATTATCAAATCAATCCAAATTTACTGATACTGGTCGACCCCGATGTTAACCAGCCTTCATTTTTGGTTAAACTCCAAACCAAAATAACATTTCTGATTCTGTTCATTGTTAATTACAATTAGGCCAGTGAACAGTTGACGCCCATAAACGTGTATACGGTACAATTAATTGACCCGACACGACTATATATGTGGTGTATACGGTAAACTTGACCCGATACGACTATATATGTGGTGTATACGGTACAATTGACCCGACACGACTTTATATATAGTGTATACGGCACAATTGACCCGACACGACTATATATGTAGTGTATACGGTACAATTGACCCGGCACGACTATGTATGTGGTGTATACAGGGGGCGGGCATAACTCTCCTAATTTTGCCTGGCTAGGTTTATACTGTACAGTGAAATTTGTCGAAAAATGTTTCCTTATGACTTGTAGAATTTCTGATCGGGTCATTGTGTACAGTGGCTGTACAACAAGAAGTCTAAAATTCCAGATGCCCCCTCTATTACTAATATCTCGATGGGTGTATACGAACACTTCTATACGAACACGAGGATCACTTCTATATTGTAGGAATACAGGAATACAAGAAAACAGGAATACAGAAATAAAGGAATACATGAATACAGAAATACAGGAATACAGGAATACAAGAATACAAGAATACAGAATACAGGAATACAGGAATACAAGCATCCAGGAATACGGAAATACAGGAATACAGGAATACAGGAATACAGGAATACAGGAATACAGGAATACAAAAATACAGGAATACAGGAAAATATATTCTATTAATAGGAAAAGAGCAGTCAACCGAAGAAAACAAATGGTATGTGCATGGTCAATTCAAACAAATCGTTTCATTTTTCATCCAAGAGATTATTTACAATATGCTGAGTGGTGGGTAGTGGTACTTCAAGAGATTATTTACACTATGCTGAGTGGTGGGTAGTGGTACTTCAAGAGATTATTTACACTATGCTGAGTGGTGGGTAGTGGTACTTCAAGAGATTATTTACATTATGCTGAGTGGTGGGTAGTGGTACTTCAAGAGATTATTTACATTAGGCTGAGTGGTGGGTAGTGGTATTCGAAGATTTGGAAGGAAAAAGTTAAAAACTGGTATTCAACTAGATTCAACTAGATTCAACTAGATTTAACTAGATTTTTTCTATGTTTGATACTTTTTACCCAATAATTCATTTAACAAAAATAAGATCATTGATTTTCCAAGATAACAAATTTTATAAAAATGTCTAAAAATCATATGAGGAAATGATTTCTCAAGAAAAAGAAATGAAACATATAAACCATTTGAAAGGGGGAAGAAATCTGGATACAAAAGTTTGATTACTTTATATATATATATGTACATTTCATTCTTAGAAACTGCCGAGAAATTTCTGAACATGTCAAATAATAGGAGAAGCTGAAAAGCCTATCCGTCTATATTGAAGCTAATAAAAATTTTTAAAGTTAAAAAACACGTAAAAAATACAAGATAAATGACGTGGTTCATAATATACACGAGTGGTTTATATTGACAGCGTAAATGGGAAAAATATTAAAGAATTTTGTCATTCAGGATTCATTCAGAAAAAAAATATTAACTTACTTTTAAATGTATTTAAGAGTCAAATAGTATGCCTAGCTTTTAGCGCATTTTTTACAGTAACAATTTATTTTACTATTTTATGGATTTACAAAAATTCTAAACCGGCATTTTTTCCAGGCAAAATTATTCCATTTCGATTTGCCATAAACCTTCCCTAGGGTCAGATATATATTATATGTAGAGCCAAATAATTTTTGTTGAAATGTAAATGAAATTTATCATCGTATGGATGTTGGAATTGAATTTCAGAAGTTTGGAAAGAATTGAATTATTTTTTGAAAAGATTGTATTTTACAACTAAATTGAAAACCATATTTTTATTTCTTCTACCAAGCGGCATATAGGGTCAAATACGATAAAGTTTTATTTTTAAAGCATAGAATTGTTTTGTTCGAACTTTAAACACTTGACCCATAAAAACTGTGGAAGAGGAAGACGATATGTAACGCATTAGTATGCGTATTTGTTGATTTAAAGAAAATAGTTTTACTAGTATCTTAAAAATCAACTTGTTAATTAACAAGAGTCATTGTTCAGCGTTCATTGTACAAAAATCGGCCTATTTAATGTTCGTCGAACTAGTTGAGACAGTCGTCTTCCTATTCTGCAGTTTTATAGGTTTCACTGTATAAAAAGTAAATATATATATATACCTGGGCTCCAGCGTACGTTTTTCCTTTGTGGGTAAACTTTTTGGCTTTGCTGTTTTGAATCCATTTCAGAATCGAAGTCAGAATTTCAGATCTAAACATTTCAGAACAGATGTCAGAATTTCAGATCTAAACATTTCAGAATCGAGGTCAGAATTTCAGATCTAAACCTTTCAAAATCCAAGTCAGAATTTCAGATCTAAACAATTCAGAATTGAATCAGAATTTCAGAACTGAATATTTCAGAATCGAAGTCAGAATTTCAGATCTAAACATTTCAGAATCGAGGTCAGAATTTCAGATCTAAACATTTCAGAATCGAAGTTAGAACTTCAGATCTAAACACTTCAGAATCGAGGTCAGAATTACAGATCTAAACATTCCTAATAGAGGTCAGAATTTCAGATCTAAACATTCCAGAATCTAAGTCAGAATTTCAGATCTAAACACTTCATAATAGAGGTAAGAATTTCAGATCTAAACATTTAAGAATAGAGGTCAGAATTTCAGATCTAAACATTTCAGAATCGAAGTCAGAATTTCAGATCTAAACATTTCAGAATCAAAGTCAGATTTTCAGATCTAAACATTTCAGAATAGTGGTCAGAATTTCAGTTCCAAAAATTTCAGAATCGAAGACAGAATTTCAGATCTAAACATTTCAGAATAGAGGTCAGAATTTCAGATCTAAATCTTTCAGAATGTAAGTCAGAATTTCAGATCTAAACCTTTTAGAATCGAAGTCAGATTTTCAGATCCAAACATTTCAGAATCGAGGTCCGAATTTCAGATCTAAATATTTCAGAATCGAAGTCAGAATTTCAGATCTAAACACTTCAGAATAGAGGTAAGAATTTTAGATCTAAAGATTTCAGAATAGAGGTCAGAATTTCAGATCTAAACATTTCAGAATCGAAGTTAGAATTTCAGATATAAACACTTCAGAATAGAGGTAAGAATTTCAGATCTAAACATTTTAGAATAGAGGTCAGAATTTCAGATCTAAACACTTCAGAATAGAGGTATGAATTTCAGATCTAAACATTTCAGAATAGAGGTCAGAATTTCAGATCTAAACATTTCAGAATAGAGGTAAAAATTTCAGATCTAAACATTTCAGAATCGAAGTCAGAATTTATAAGAATTTAGAATAAAGGTTAGAATTATAGATCCAAAAATGACAGCGTCACTAGACAGGTTAAAATTTTAGATCAAAAAAATAGCATAACGGAATAGAGGTAAATTTTATTCAGATCTAATTTTTTAGAATAGAAGTCAGAATTCCAACATTTTTAAAATACAGAATCCCAAATAAAAATACCCTTATATCGTTACCTCTGTTCTAGAGCAGCTAGGAAAAATGTACCTCTGTTCAAGAGCAGCTAGGAAAAATATACCTCTGTTCTAGAGCAGCTAGGAAAAATATACCTCTGTTCTAGAGCAGCTATGAAAAATATACCTCTGTTCTAGAGCAGCTAGGAAAAGTATACCTCTGTTCTAGAGCAGCTATGAAAAATATACCTCTGTTCTAGAGCAGCTAGGAAAAATATACCTCTGTTCTAGAGCAGCTAGGAAAAATATACCTCTGTTCAAGAGCAGCTAGGAAAAATATACCTCTGTTCTAGAGCAGCTAGGAAAAATATACCTCTGTTCAAGAGCAGCTAGGAAAAATATACCTTTGTTCTAGAGCGGCTAGGAAAAATATACCTCTGCTCTAGAGCAGCTAGGAAAACAGCATCTTCCATAAGTTCTGCTGTGTCCGTCATTGTCTTCATTTTCTACAAAATAATTCTGTTATAAGCTGTTAAAAGATTTTTAAAACCGAATCAAAAAGTCTGCTTAAAGGGACTGTAAAGGAAAAATGAAAGGGGGTATAGGCTGAAATCTGAGAATCTCAGGCGTTGAAAGATACCTATGATATTTATCTGATGTTCCTGTCTCGAGAAATTGATATAAAACTGTGTCAAATTTATACCAAAACTTATATATGTAAGATTTTGAATAAGATTTGTAGTATTAGACAGATCATAATCAACAAATACGCAACCAATCTGAAAACTACGATATCCCATAGGAGCCAGAGAAACTCAAGTTAGCTTCAATTATTATTTGAATATAATAATTTTTCATTTTTAAGAGATATAATTAATAAAATTATTTATGCGTTCGGAACATGTCACCAGAACTCCAACCAATGGCAGTGCAGGATTATTGTCACCTGTCTCCGTCTGTATCACGGGACCAGTAAACTGCATTGCCATTGGAGGAAGTCCTGGTCACGTGATACGGAAGAATATCTTAACTTTTTACGTTATGGTATAATTTTAACACAGTTTTATGTCAATTTCTCGAGACAAGAACATTAGATAGATGCCTGTTAAGTATCGTTCGACAACTGAGATTCTCAGGTTTCATCCTACACCTCCTTTCATTTTTCCTTTACAGTCCCTTTAAAGGGACTGTGAGCGTAATTTCAAGTGACCCTCTATAGAAAGAGGACTGTACGCTGTGTACAGTCTGAACTCAAACAGGTGATTTGTTACTTGCTGAAACCCAATTGACTGTTTTATTTTAACAGTGTTTTCAAAGATTCAAAAGTAAATTTTTATTTTTTGCCACTTTTTTTCTAACTTTTAAAAAGTATCTATTGCATGATATTTTTAAATATGACAGCTTGCAAGCATTAAGTGGTTAGCAATTAAAAGCGCTTAGTACAGAGGGTCCCATATCATATTAGATTATCTCCAATCTTCAACGCCAAAATTCGCACATAATACTCGAAAAAATTCTTTTATCCTTATCAAAATTTTCAAAATGATTTATTCTTCCTAAATTTTCTGATTAATCCCCCAAATCGTAATTTAGACCCATTGACGCGGTCTAATTTGATGTGGGACACCCTGTAGATTAACAGGGACAACCTTGATCAGAAAAAGGTTTAAAGGGTATCGCTCTGAAACTAGGATAATCCTCTTTAAATAAAAGGTTAATTGAAATTACCTTTTACAGTCCCTTAAAAAATTTTTTTGGAGAAAAAAAAGTTATAAAAAAGAATGTTTTGTATGTGTTTCCATATTTCTAGCTTGTATTTAATATTGTGACTCGTATTATGTTGTTTTAAACTAAACATTCTAGAGTTTAATTGCTTATAATTACCCCATGGTGAAATTTGTCCCCCTTTTTGAGCAATTATAAAGCTCCTGTTTTCTGTTAGAGCCAATCATATCTCATGCAACGCAATTACGATAATTAAGATAATTAAAAAAAGTACCTAACTCTTTTCTCCCCTCCAATAGGAACCCTTACTACCCAATTATGTATCATTATAAATGTAACCAACCAATCAAAATCGGAATAGTTCAATTATCGCGCGCAGTTCCTGCTCCCTTGGGAGTATAAAAGGGGGCTTGATTTCTCCCCAAGCGGAGTTCAGAGCAAAAATTTCTCCAGAGTGAAACTGCGCGTGATTCTTCCTATTCAGGTCTTGAAGTTTTCTTTATTACTTTTCGCTTTTGCTCCCCTTTTCTATTTAAGTTTAGCTTAGTTCTTTTTGATTGATTCTTTTACTCTGAAGGCTCGTATTCATGTATTTTCTCCCTCGTACTTAGTTTTTAAGGATTTGTGTTGATTAATGTTCAAGAGAAATAAAATATCCTCTGTGCTTTTAACTAGTTTATTTGAGACCAGAACTTTGAGTTCAGATTTATTTCAAGTAAGGTAAAGAATCACACAGTAGTCAATAAATAGAAGAGAAGGATAGTTGAGCAGTTTGGTTTTTTGAATATTTAAGTTAGAATTAAAAGTTTTGTCATTCTCTTACAGTTTCATATTGGGAATTTTAATACTTTTATATTCTCTGCAGTGCAGTGGTTCAAATAATTATGGCTTAATATATATTTAAAATATGTTCTTTGATTGTATAATTATATTTTCCTTTTATACATACATTAATTGCATAGAAATATCATTAATAATCGCCTTTTTCATCCGGAGCCCGGAATTTTTCACCCACGGAATCCCGGACCTTTCCTTGCTCTTTAATACGTTTCTGACGCCTCCAAAATTGAAATTTTGAATTTTATTTTTAGTTTCGCCGAACACATATTCAGAAAGGATTTTGTGTACATATTTTAAAAAATTAAGTTATTAAAAAGACTTTAAGCGAAATTTCAAGTGACCCATCAAGCAAAGATGTCAATTCCCGATTAAAAAAAGTACCCTTTGTCTGATCAAGTGTGAATTAGATATCCATGTTTTGTTTATATAAACTGTTTATTTTCATTTGTGGCTTAAAGTGACTTACGCATTTCTTGCTTATAAGAAGCAATGGAGTAAATCACAGAAAAATACTTTTCAAGTTTTCCACATTTATGATCAGATTAAGGTTTCAAGTCCTATAGCACAATTATCTGTGCGCGGAGGGTCAGTTAAAAGCACGTTTATAGTATATAATTTTACATTAGTTTCCAGTTCTAATTCCATCCTTGAAATCAAATAAAACATCTTTTTGAATTGATTAAAGACTAAAAAATAAAGCCAAGCACCTTGTCGTTCTGTAGAAACTCTAGTAGGCCAATCACAAGTTTATCTCCATTAAGCCTGGAACAGGAAATAAAAATTATTTATTATAGAAGATAAACAAGAATTTATATAATGGAGTTGGGTTTAGTTACTTTTATCCTAAACTCTGCAATAATGTGCAGGCTTGCAAAACAAATGCATGTGGATTGTTGTATTAGAGTCTACAGGTCTCTACTATACATACAGGGTGTCCCGTGACACACAACAGTTGGTATTTTTGCAGTTCATTTCGTTAAAAAATCTTTTACTCAAATACATTTTTCTATGAAATCAAGTTTTTACTACATAATCAAACTGGGCCATAAAATACTTTGTATTAATCTCTTTGGTATCAAAAAACTTAACAAATTATGGAAAAAGACATTTTAAACTATTTACCAACTGTAATGTTTCATGGGACACCCTGTAGCTAATAGAGCTTATTCAATATTCTTGTATTGTGCACTCTGACAGTGGACATTAGACAGCTACAATGGTAACAATAAAACAGCTGTCGCCTTCTAGTTTTTAACTGATAATCAGGCCAACTTAGAAAAAAACGCTGCCAGGTGAAAATGTGAAAAGCTGTCAACTGAAACACCACTATAGTTTCAGTAGCAGTAAATATTTCCATTTACTGATTACGCCGATTGAAGAATTCATAACACTGATTGGATAATGAGATAGATAGAAAAATATATGATACCGACATACTATTTTTAATGGTTCAGAATAGACATCAAACACATGACTGAACCCTGATTGGATCAGGCGCTAATGGACTCGGCATACAGGAGTGACACAGTGTGGCGAGAACAGGAAATTCTGCAGGTAAGCTGATCACTGTAGATCAGTTCCATCCCCAAGAGATAAAAATATGTCATTCAGATCAGGGTTGACCAAATCCAATAATATTTTGATAATGTAGTCCTAACATACACTGAATACATTGCGATATAAATTTAATTATTATTGGGTAATTATTAGGGATTAAAAAGTGTAAAGGGTTTTTTTACGAAATACTTAATTTCTGAAAAAACACTATACACATTTATAGAAATATGTCAGTTTTAACAACATTCTTAATGACATTTTAAACTTAAAAGAAAGAAGGAAGACGACATCCTTCTACTGTAGTAGACAGTAGACACAGACTTTATCTTCCTCGAGTTCCTGTAGAAATCTTTAGCTCATTAATATCCAAACAAATGTTGTGCCTATGATCAATATATGATAGTCATCACATTTGTATCCGAGTCCATTAGCGCCTGATCCAATCAGGGTTCAGACATGTGTTTGATGTCTATTCTGAACCAATAGAAATAGTATGGCAGTATCATCTATCTTTCTATCTTTCTCATCATCCAATGAAATATGAATCCTTATATCAGGGCTAAACAGTAAATAGAAATATTTACTTCTTATACTGAAACTACAGTAATATACCGGATTGTGGTTGAAATATTTACTTCTACTGAAACTACAGTATAACATACCGGATTGTGGTTGAAATATTTACTTTTACTGAAACTACAGTAATATACCGGATTGTGGTTGAAATATTTACTTCTACTGAAACTACAGTAATATACCGGATTGTGGTTGAAATATTTACTTCTACTGAAACTACAGTAATATACCGGATTGTGGTTGAAATATTTACTTCTACTGAAACTACAGTAATATACCGGATTGTGGTTGAAATATTTACTTCTACTGAAACTACAGTATAATATACCGGATTGTGGTTGAAATATTTACTTCTACTGAAACTACAGTATAATATACCGGATTGTGGTTGAAATATTTACTTCTATTGAAACTACAGTATAATTTACCGAATTGTGGTTGAAATATTTACTTCTATTGAAACTACAGTATAATATACCGGATTGTGGTTGAAATATTTACTTCTACTGAAACTACAGTAATATACCGGATTGTGGTTGAAATATTTACTTCTACTGAAACTACAGAAATATACCGGATTGTGGTTGAAATATTTACTTCTATTGAAACTACAGTATAATATACCGGAATGTGGTTGAAATATTTACTTCTACTGAAACTACAGTATAATATACCGGATTGTGGTTGAAATATTTACTTCTATTGAAACTACAGTATAATATACCGGATTGTGGTTGAAATATTTACTTCTACTGAAACTGCAATATAATATACCGGATTGTGGTTGAAATATTTACTTCTATTGAAACTACAGTAGTATACCGGACTGTGGTTGAAATATTTACTTCTACTGAAACTATAGTAATATACCGGATTGTGGTTGAAATTGCCTCCTTGATGAGAACATGAACATTTCTGCGGGTTTCATCGTTTGCTGTCAGGAAGAAACCAAGAAGCTCTTCTATCAGAGCGATATTCCTATAACAAGAAGATTATTATAATGATTATAATTATTATTATTATTATTATTATTATTATTATTATTATTATTATTATTANTATTATTATTATTATATTATTATTAATATTATTACTATGTGGTCAGGTTTCATTTAAAAATAGACACTGAAATATTTTCGGACGCTTAGTTTAGGAGAAGTTTAGTTTACACTTAGATTTTTTATGTCTAAAATGCAAAATTTTCTTTCAGTAAAGTTACATTTTGGACGAAACAGACTGGTCATCAGACCGTCCCTATTACCTCTTTTTTGGAATTTTAAGTTTAAGTTAAAGTTATGTACAATGAAGAAAGTTATTAAAGGAATGGGGTCATAGCCATAAACTCAAATTGTTCTAAACGTTATATATATATTTTCAACCTGATGGTGTAAACCTTTGATATCTCAAACTTAGTTATTTTGATCCAACATAATTTCTGGTTTAAAATATCTAATGATTACGACATTAGATTGCAAAGGTATAGGGATAGAAAATTTGAGTTTGTAACGACGACTAAACTCCTTGGAATACAGATGCATCACACGTTTTATATTTCACACTAGAATTCAATGAAATAAAATTTTAATAAAAAACTAAACATTCTACATACACCACGATTCAAGATTGATTGAATCTAAGGTATGGAACTGAAAATCCGCAAATACTCTTTTTAATGGTTTTCCTGGATTTCTGTAATGATTCTTTCTATTCAGATGAAATATCCAGCAAAATCAAGGATATTGTTTAACACTCAATACTTGATATAAAACCATTTTCTATGTATTTTAATCTAGAGGCAAACTTTCATATATATAGTTTAGACCCACCTAAGCAGGGCTGGTTGTCCTAAAATTTAGCTCAGGAGAAATATAAGTATTCGATCATTTTTTATGCGTTTCTGTTTAATCCCATTGCTTTTCTTCTTGAATATTGTTTCTTCTTGAGTTTGTATGCGGTAAAAATAATAAGGTTGGATTGTTGAAACTTTATCAGAAGTTGTGAAACTGCCAACAAACAATAATCAAGGAATAAAAAACTATGTATACGCATAATCTGCGTATACATAGTTTGGTCTGACAGCTTATTAAAACTCATTGTAAGTTTATAGCTTACAAGTGAACAGTCAGTTTAAACTGTACAATTTAAATTACCTGGTTTCCTGTACATGTGCAATGTACAGATATTTTTTATTACCTAGTCTCACTGTCATGTACATTGCCTAGCCTCCTGTATATATACGCTGTACAGTTTATATTACCTATACACGTCAGTATGCAGTTTACATTACATAGTCTCCTGTACATGTACAGTATATATTACCTGGTCTCCTGTACACAGGATCGAATACATTCCTTGCTAAATTTCTTCTCGCTGAGCAGGGTTCGATTACTCTCGTCCTAAAATAAAATTCTAAGATAGTATTTCATAAAATTCTAGTTATATCAAATATAAAATTGTAATTTCCTCTTAAGTGTATTAAATCTCAATAAAGAAGAAGGATTAGAAAGGTTTTTTTTTCTTGAGTTTTTGAGGAGAAGAAAAAAGTTTTAAATTGCTGATAAGTAACCAAATATTTTTAGATGAATTTGAGTAAATTTCTTGTACTTTCTATAATTATATCAAAAGAGGTGATATTTTTTCGTGACACTTGCTATTGACTTAATAATGGGAATTTTACTCCGGGAACAGAAGAATTTGAAATGTGATCAGAACTACGGAGAAGTGGGTTGTAAACACTATACTTTAACTAATAGATGATTTCGTTCATTGTTTAACGCTAAAAGCACCTTATTACTCTGATTGGATAATTGAATTTAAAAAAAAGATAGTGAGAGAGTAAATCAAATCTCTTTTGGTTATAAATACCAACGAGTTAATAGTATATAGAGTGATTATGTACGCTTATCCTTTACTAATTGTACAGGCCATGTACTTCACTTCCAAAGGTCAATCTATTATAGTACTCGGGGGTGATTTCTGAAAATATTTAAATGAAGAATTTGTTTTCTATGTAACTATTAAGATCCGCTACTCCTGTATCGTGTGCAGGATTCCATTTTCGCAGGAAGACGTACATTTACAGTCTTTTACAGAGCAATGTTTCATCGTTAATAAACGGACCAGAGCATGAACTGAGTAAAATTCAAGATACAAAACCCCCATACACTTGTACTCCGAAAGCGTACTGGATATTTGATGCTTGTACTGTATGAATAGGCCATAATCTCTTAATATCCATTATCAGTAAACTATCCCAAGTGTACACTCAGGCTCATACAACCGGAGAAGTAGCTAAGATCCAGCCTCCCCGATAAAGACGTGTCAATGATACAGGATTGGATTGGACGCGGAGGCTCTAGGATAGTTAAAACAAGGGTACGTATGACGTATAAAGCCAGCTAGCAACTAGTTTTAATAAAAACAACAAGAAGTTTGGAATTACGGAATAATGTTAGGAATCCCTGTTTACTCACTGGTGTTTGTTGATAGCAAGACTAGTTCCTCAGCTGTCTTAATACATCATGGTAAAATATAAACAAAACTTAAAACAATTTCTCTTTTCCCCTCAAGTAAACGAACAGAGGTCCAGGCAGATATAACAAAATTATTCATCAACTTTTAAGACAGGGTTGACTTTGAAGTCTTTTAACAGTTTGTTGCTTGGGTACCTTACTAACTCAAGAATCATATATATGTATAGATATAGTATAGTATAGATATGTATTTTTGCTACAACGCGCTTATTAGCAAGGCAAACACTTTAAAGATACAAAATATGAAATAAGTTCATCAAAATTGCAAATATGGAAAACCGCTCTATAGCTCTGGGCTGTTGAGTACGGATTTTTTTTCCTCGATATTTTGATATTTTATTTTAATCGTCACAAAAACCGGGGTTTCTCTCCCCTATTTAGACTTGAGAGAAAAACGTCTTTTCTTTAAAACGTTTTAATGCCCAATGTGTAAATTTATTATGTACATTCAACAAAAGAACATAATAAAGTAACAAAACAAATACTATTGGAAAAAAGAATGATTTATAAAATGTTATGATTAATTATACAGAACGTTTTACGAGGAATAAATGAATAAAAAAGAACCACTAGTTCCGCCATTAAAAGTACGGAATAAGCACTCATTTTTGTAATTAGCATAATATAAGGTGGTAGGCGATTATATCAATATAAGGAAGACGACTTTCGATTTTAAGCAGCATGAATACACAAGAACATGTTAACAAAGCTGTCAATTAAAAAGCTTCTCTTTAATTACTTGTAAAATTGTAATTCGGAGAAAGCTTGTTAACAATTAAAATTTAAACACAAAGTCGTCTTTATTATATTGATATAATCGCACACCACTGCACAATACCTGGAGAAATCGCAAATCTTGGTCTTTTATCGCTTGCAGAATCGCTTCTTTACTCAGATCGTTTATCCTGGTTAGTCCATTGTTGAAGACTGCGTCCACTGATCGCATTTACCAAATCAACAAATATATCGGGTTTTAAAACTTTACGAAATCAACAAATATATCGGATCTTAAAACTTTACGAAATCAACAAGTATATCGGTTTTTAAAGCTTTACGAAATCAACAAATATATCGGGTTTTAATACTTTACGAAATCAACAAATATATCGGGTTTTAAAACTTTACGAAATCAACAAGTATATCGGTTTTTAAAGCTTTACGAAATCAACAAATATATCGGGTTTTAATACTTTACGAAATCAACAAATATATCGGGTTTTAAAACTTTACGAAATCAACAAATATATCGGGTTTTAAAACTTTACGAAATCAACAAATATATCGGGTTTTAAAACTATACGAAATCATCAAATATATCGGGTTTTAAAACTTTACGAAATCAACAAATATATCGGGTTTTAAAACTTTTCATAAGAAAAGATTCAAAATGTGATAATTAACAAAATTAAGTTTCCAAACGTAATAGTTCCAAAGAGAATTAACTTACCAAACATAATAATTAACAATTAAATTAAATTTCTAAATCTAATAATTAAAAATTGAATTAAGTTTCCAAATCTAATAATTAACAATTGAATTAAATTTCTAAATCTAATAATTAAAAATTGAATTAAGTTTCTAAATCTAATATTTAACAATTTAATTAAGTTTCCAAATCTGATAATATTGAATTAAGTTTCCAAATCAAATAATTAACAATCAAATTAAGTTTCCAAATCTAATAATTAACAATTGAATAAAATTTCTAAATCTAATAATTAACAATTTGATTAAGTTTCCAAATCTAATAATTAAAAATCGAATAAGGTTTCAAAATGTAATAATTAACAATGGAATTAAGTTTTTAGATCTTTATAATTAACAATTGAATCAAGTTTCTAAAACTGATAATTAACAATAAAATTAAGTTTTCAAATCAAATAATTAACGAAAGGATTAAGTTTCCAAATTTAATATTTAACAATAAAATTAAGTTTCCAAATGTAATAATTATCAAGAATGATAAGTTTCCAAGTGAAATATTTAACAAAAGGATTAAGTTTCCAAATCAAATAACTAACAGAAGGATTAAGTTTCTAAATTTTATAATTATCAAGAAGTATAGGTTTCCAAATATAATAATTAACAAAAAGACTAAGTTTCCAAATTAATTAATTAATAGAAGGATTCAGTTTCCAAATGTAATAATTAACAAAAGCATGAAGTTTCCAAATGTAATAATTATCAAGAGTATTCCTTAAATTAAGTTTCCAAATCAAATAATTAACAGAAGTATTAAGTTTCCAAATGTAATAATTATCAAGAAGAATGAGTTTCCAAATGTAATAATTAACGAAATCAAATAATCAAAAAGAGATTATGATTTCAAAATGTTGTAGGATTAACTTTCTTGCTCTACTTCTTTTATCATTAAAACGATTAACATCTTCAAATTTGATAAATTATATAATATTTAGATTTTTTAGATGTTATTAAGTGTAAATAGAATATAAAATATTGAATTTAGTTGTATTGTAAGATATGACAAGGAACAGTCATATGATACTTTGAGTGGCAAAAACCTCCTTTCATAAAATGTTTTTACTCTAGTCTGCAAATAAATTAGGAATTTTTGCATCGCTTCTAGGCCTGTGCAGAACCTCTTTATCATGAAAAATTGGCGAATTAAAAAATTTTTTCAAATGTAAAATGTAAATAGAGGTACGTTATATAAAAATGAATTTTTTTAAATTAAAAGATGCAAATATATGCATCTAGTAATAGTTAGTACCGTCAGATGACCAGAAAACTGGGGAAAAAATGTCTGCACAATTCTTTTTTGAACAATTATAAAGTTTTGTTATTTTTAATTTGCTTCAACTGATGTTTTTTCGTAAATGCGCAGAGGTCAAAACTTATGAGTTGCGAATTACCGCTAATCTATAACAACGCTTGATCTCGATATCCACGAAGACCACTTTCACATTTGAGAGATAATTAAAGATATCCCTGCAGGGTACGACCACCAAGCTGGTTTGTCCAAGACAAAATTATTTAATACATAGTTCTCAGAGACACAAAAATAAAGGTATTTGCTTGATTCGCTGTTTAACCTTCGGCCACATTTTTAGAAAAAATCAAATCTAAAAAACGGAATGAAATTTTTGATTTCGTTATTCCTGATTTAATCTCCCAAGAAAACCTCATATCTGAAATATAAATGTTTTTGTTGTAATAGGGTAAATATCAATGAAGTTCATTCTTATTTGTGTACAATGAGCGTATCTAAGTGACGGAGTTTACTTTTTGAGGTCTATGATTTGTTCAGATATTAATGTATAACCCCGAAAATTGTAACATAAAACAAAACCAAACATATATAATAATACTGCCCACCTTGACAGTGATATCTACAAAATTATCTTACCCCCCAAGAAACCGACAGCAGAGCCCGTTCTCTCTATAATAATGTTTGATCAGTGGTCGTGAAGTTCACGTACTTTAGGGGACGATAGTTTGGCCGCTAGACGTCTTACGCAAAATTCTTATCTGATAGATAGATAATTCATACGAGAGACATCTAGCGGCCAAACTATCGTCCCCCAAAGTACGTAAACTTCACAACCACTATCTATAGAGAAAACGGGCTCAGGTTTCATGACGATACCCTGTCTTAAATTTTGGGCTCAGATATACCCCACAGCTTTATTTACATTTGTTGTGTAGAGAAACTACAGTAAATACATAATTTAAACAAGTTGTAGATACGATACAATAAATTCTTTAAGATTTGTTGAGGAATTCTTCATAAATATCAAATAAAGATAAATTCAAGGAATATAACAGAAACTCGCATAAAATAAAATGTACTGCAGTATCTGGAAGAAATGTAAACATACGCAGTTCTGAGCCAGGATCGTCCCATCTGTTTTTTTAAACATATGACGTCTTTGACTGTGTCCGTCCTAAGTACGGTGAGGCGCAACCACTGTGGGCGAATACAAATAGAAATCATAGTGGAGAAAAAGAGTTTTACCACAAACTCTGATTTTCTAACCCCTATATCTTTGCAACCCGAGGTGGTTGAACTTTGATATTTCAAACTATAAATTCTGTTAGATCAAACAGTTTAAGTTTAAAATAGCAAAGGTTTTCACCATCAGGTTGCAAAGATATTTAGGTATTATAAAATTAAGTTTGTGTCAAAAACTCAGTATCAGATTATTTGCTGTCACCTATAATTAGGGAGACATCTAGCGGCCAAACGTTAGAGAGTACAAAGTACGTCTTAAATCGAACCGTTAATTTGGGACGATCCGGGCTCTGTTTTCATTCATCCCAGAAACTACGGTACACTTTATTTTATTGAAGTTCCATATATCATATTTCTTGGTGATACGTATATTTCTTGAGCGTATCTTACAAACTCATCTTATTTTTTATTTTTAACTGATATTAATAGCTAGTGTCGAACTTTCATGAATTTTTAAGCTTCCATATCATCGAAAATTTGAAACCGTCGGGCATAAACAACAACCAATAATCATATCAAATTTTAAGATCGATTAAGTAAGAAGAAATAATTAAACAATCTGTAAATCTATTTTGTAGATTTTCTTCAGCTGTATAACATGTATTTCCCCTGAGTATAATTCAGTATAATTGAATTTGTTAATTTAATGACATTGGAACAATTTATCTACTGTTGTCAAAAAATTGTTGCAATGTCATTTTGCAAGGTTCTCAGTGTAATTTGTAAAATTTGCAAATATTATATTCTAATATATCTTTATTAAAAATGGGAGTATTGTGCAGGCTTTCTTTGCAAAGTCCTGGGGGAATCTTGCAGAAATATTTCTTGTTTCAGTAGATCAAGAATCCTGGGGGAATCTTGCAGAAATATTTCTTGTTTCAGTAGATCAAGAATTCCTGGGGGAATCTTGCAGAAATATTTCTTGTTCCAGTAGATCAAGAATTCCTGGGGGAATCTTGCAGAAATATTTCTTGTTTCAGTAGATCAAGAATTTTTGCTTTATTTTTCTTAAATTTTGTTCGTGTAGTTCTTCCTTAGAGATCTTGCAACAATCCTGTCCAGTTTCTTTAAGAAATGTGATAAATGTCAATTTTGGAAATATCAGAAATATATATGATGGAAATGTTAGAAAATCTATTTTGGTACTATTAAATACTATTAAAAATATCTATCATGGATATATTAGAAATATGAGAAATATCTAACCTGGAAAAAGTGAGGACATGGCCGCAGCGTTTCCCTCAACCGCTCTAAGTATCGACATACCGCCAACAATCCCATTTTTAGTCGAGCTTTTCCTATACCCGCCGGCGGTTCCGTTTCCGTCACTGCATGCTGTAATGGTGTTCTTCTCACACCCGCTGCTGCGTTCTGTTGTTAAACCGCCGTTTCTCTCGTCCGCCGGACGGTCTGATAGTGGCGGAGATTCAAGTTTCCTGAAAACACACAAAATTCGAAATTCTTAACTGAAAAATTTAGATAACATAAAGACTTCTCTCAAAACTTAAGCGACCAAGCCTTATTTGACGTAAATAAGAGGTTTATGGAATAAACTCATTTTGGCTGCCCCCCCCCCCCCAATACTCATATGTCCCCATTCATAAAATATTTGAATAAATATAATAAAATTTAGCTTTCACTTTTGTGGTTTTAGGAATTGAACATGACCGTATGGAAATGAAGTGATGCCTTAATAATTGGCTTTTTTACATTTTACTAAACCCCACAAAGAATATTTTGATTGTAAAAGTGACAAATAAAAAATCTAAAATATTTTATCCCGGAATTTTTTAATTGTCTTTTTTCCATTTCACAAAACAAATATCTATCCCACAAAAAGTATTTTGATCGTAAGAGTCACAAAAAATCTAAAATATTTTATCCCGGAATTTTAGATACAAGGTTTCCACTATCAAAACAAATAACAACTTTTTTATTTGATAATTCTTGCAAATCGTAAATTTCCCATTTTTAAAACATGATAATAAAGTTTAATAAAATATTATTAACTTGTGTTCCAGTTGCAAATTATTCTCATTTTATTGATCTTCAGCTGATTAGCCATTTAATTTATGTAACCACATTTAACCATTTGATTAACATATTTAATCTATATGGTTGACTACTCTGACTAGGGTTTTGGAGCTCTGACTATTATAATTTAAAAGTCTCGAGCCCAAGTCCAACTTTTAACTCTGGATGGGGTCTTGCTTGTATCTAACAATATTTGATAAAGACGGTCAAAATATCAGAATTATGGTTTGGGAGGTTCTCAATTTATTTACTCAATGACCAAATATGCGTATGCGTAGTAACGATGGAAAGTTTTTTTTAATCTGTCATAATGTGTCTACTGTCAACAGGAGACCACTAGAAACTTGTTTAAGAAAAAATATGTCTAAAGGAATTTTTTTTATTAACAGACTTTTGCCCAAAATCAGTGTCTGACCTTCTGCACTAAGGTTTTAAACCTGCTGAAATCTTGTTAATCAAAGAAAAGGATTAATTTGGCTAAAAAAATCACATGTTAAAAAGTCCAAATAATCTCGACACCATCGGTTTATCTAGGTGCATGGTCAACCAAAAAGACACAAAATCGGCCTCACTTATAGTCCTAGTTGCAGTGCAGGAGTGCAAGAAACCTTCTCTGTATTTCAATTGAAAAGAGGAAACCGTCAATAGCCAGGTGTTCCAGAAAATGTTGAACTCAAAAATTGCTTCTGTTTCTCTGATAATAGCTTAGTTTCAACTTTTTTTACGCGAATGCAAGATGAGGTCTGTAGGAATGCCTGCAGAACGATCATCTAGCTGAAGATCATTACTATACTCAATTCCGGGACAGTTTGAAATAGGAACTATGTGTACCGAGATTAGAGGTCCAGGAGAGGACATTGTTGAGGTTGAAGAAGGTTAAATGAAATATATTAAATCTACTCCCAAACATTTAATGTACGTAAAATCATTTAAATCAGATGTTTAAATTGGGTTTAATAAAAATAAATTTTTTTCTAATCAAACTTCAGTTTTCTAATCAAACTTCTGCTTTTCTAATCAAACTTCTGTTTTTCTAATCAAACTTCTGTTTTTCTAATCAAACTTCTGCTTTTCTAATCAAACTTCTGTTTTTCTAATCAGACTTCTGTTTTTCTAATCAAACTTCTGTTTTTCTTATCGAACTTTTGTTTTTCTAATCAAACTTCTGTTTTTCTAATCGAACTTCTGTTTTTCTAATCGAACTTCTATTTTTCTAATTAAAATTCTGTTCTTCTTAAAGAACTTCTGTTTTTCTAATCGAACTTCTGTTTTTCTAATCGAACTTCTGTTTTTATAATCGAACTTCTATTTTTCTAATTAAAATTCTGTTCTTCTTAAAGAACTTCTGTTTTTCTAATCGAACTTCTGTTTTTCTAATCGAACTTCTGTTTTTATAATCGAACTTCTGTTTTTCTAATTAAAATTCTGTTCTTCTTAAAGAACTTCTGTTTTCCTAATCTAACTTCTGTTTTTTTTCTAATTGAACTATACAGGCAGCTCTTTGCTGCAATGTAAAATGTGGAGCCAAGATGATTGTGCAAGTTCCAAGGATTAATTGATTAGATTGACGGAATTTTATCATTAATATGGCTGAGGTCTATGTTAGTACTCAGTTTTTAAAGAAAAAATTATACTAGACATAATTTGTCATTGAATATTACCAATTATATCATATACTACCTGAATTGCCCGGCAATGACCGTGAAATTTTTTAAAAATCTAATTTTAAACAACAACAAAATATTTAGATTTTTTAGAGTTAAAAAATCAATTTTTAAAGAAAATTGTTTTGAATTTTTTTGAGCCTTTGTTATTATTCCTAAAAAAATGTCAACCCATTTTGTCAAGCCGTTTTGCCAGCTATAGCTGGTATATATATATATATGTTTATAGGTGCGAAGCGCTTTACTATATAGAAGATATACTGGCTTGGGAACCCAGCGTTGTCCAGGGTACTCATTGTTACTCCGCCGTTTACCCGCACGTGGTCGTAAATTACGATTTTAGATATTTTTCCAGATAAAAGTGGACCCACTTAAAAACTCAAAACCAAGCTGAGATCATTCCCGTAGTTCTTGCTAGTTCACCAATCGAAAATTTGAGGCAAATTGGTCCAGTGGTTCCTGAGTTATTATCGGAGCTAGATTACAACTTTATATATATATATAGAAGATATAAAATTATTCTAATATTTTGACCCTGTTTAAATTAGAAACAAGGTTTAAAAAATGTGAGAAACAGGATCTCCTCCAAAATAAAAAATAAAAAATTTATGCCTTGGTCCAATGTAAAACTTTAAAGCGCATAAAAGGGTTCCAAAACCCCTAATTACCATTTGTTGGTTAAAAGAATACAATTAAAAGTCCGTTTTATATTTTATTTCGAGCAGTTTCCCCACTGTGCGGTTTATACTCAGCAAATTACCCTTCTTATAGACCATTAAGCCATCATTAGTATTTTCTATGAGGTATAATTCCTTTTGTTCTTTTATTTCTGCAAAATTCACGACACTCGAAATATTTCAAGATTTAAAAATTCCGGGAAACACTTTTTTTTTAACTGTGTACACTGTAAAACATTTTCTCATTCCTATATCTTTGCAACCTGATGGTGTCGACCTTTGATACTTTAAACTTAGATTATTTTATTTAACAATATTCATAGTTTAAAACATTAAATGTCTATGACATTGGGTTGGAAAGTTAAAAGAATTAGAAAACCCGAGTTCGAGGCAAAGACATTGAGTTGATAACATAAACTTAGAACATTTTTTTTTAAACAATAAAAATTAATTTCTAATTTCTTAAAACAATTTAAGGCAGAGGGAAATACACTGCAAATGTCATTTAATACAATATATACATAGTTTAAATTATATTTTATATACATGGTTTAAATTATATATTCTATCTAATATCTCAAGAATATCATGCAACATTTTCAAGTTTAAAGGTCATTAAGTTTATTAAGTAATTTCAGTCAACTTGAATACTAAACCTGTAGTCATACTATCTATTTATATAAAGTTGTAATTAATCGCTGTTTGTCTGTCGGTTTGTTTGTCCAATCATAACTTAGGAACCTCTGGACCGATTTGCCTGAATTTGATTGGAGAACTCGGGAGATCCACAGGAATGTTCTTAGCTTGGTTTTTGGATTCTAAAATGAATGGGTCAACTTTTATAGCAAACATTTAGTTTCCCGGTAAAATCGTTTAAGTGCGGGTAAACGGCGGGAGTAACCTGGGAAGTGCTGGGTTCCTAAGCTAGTTTTATATATAATCACAGCGGATTCGCAATCAAACTACTTAAATGTTCTACTGCCTTGTTTTTGATAAGTTTTTAATCCATATTCTAATCTTAAAAGGCTAAACAACAAACTCTGATGTTCTAATACCTTTATTTTTGCAACCCTATGTCGTAGACCTTAGACATTCAAATATATAAATTCTGTTAGATCAAACAGTTTAAGTTAAAAATATCAAAGGTTTACACCGTCAGGTTGCAAAGTTATAGGGATTCTAAAATTTAAGTTTGTGACAAAAACTCAATTCCTTTACACCGTTTTTTCTCTGGATTTTGAAATGTGGTGTAAAATTAATTCTCTAATACCTGATTGAACCCATTATCTGGTTCTGCGTGGTCTGTACTTCATGAGTACCCGGAGAACTAGAGCTAGGAGGAGAAGGTAGAGAAGGGGGAGAACCAGGAGATGGAGGGGATCCAGGAGAACCAGAAGAATGAGGGTAGGAGGGAGAGCAGGGAGAACCAGATGACCTACCTGTGTTCACCTAAAAAGTAAAACTCGATTTAATCATTTATCAAGAATTTTTAAAAAAAAATAATTTTATTACAATTTGCGAGATATATCAGTGAGAAAAGGTACATTTGCTACCCCTTATATAAATATTATTCCCTTCTTTTTTATCCCCAATAGTTTTAGACAGGAAGGTATTTGTTGATTAAATTAAAGGATATCATTGTACATGAAAAAAGAGGTCGTAGCCGTCTGTGTACGGTACATTATAAAGCTTTCTCTTGCTGCTTAAAAGTCGGCCCTGTTTTTGAAACGAACCGGAGTATACAGTGGTTTATCTTATCAGTAATAATCTTTATATTTAGATGAACAGATATTTACAAAAACTTGGTAAGCGTATCTAAAAAGCAATTGTCAGTCGTCAAACATGGAATATAAGTTCTTTTTTAATACAATTGTATGTCTATCTAAAAACCTTCCTCTGGACCCCCCCCCCCTTCTCTCTTTCTACCTCTCCTCCACTCTTATTCTATACAAATAGTGTTCCCTACTTAATTAATGTAATAAACAGATGCGGTATCTGGGTAATATGCAATAAGGTTCTAGTAAAACATCACAATGGGACATGTCTGTAGACAATTTTAAAGGGACCGTTCACTTATTTGGGTAATTTCAGGGTAAACTAAACAGCATATTCGCTGTTGATTAGTAATAGTCTTACTTTTCAAAGACAACTGTGCCCGATTTTTCGTTCAGAATTCGAGCGCAAAGGGACGGTCCCTGTCTATAGACACTAATTGATGTTTTTTTCAGTATGTTGTGGATCAAAATAAATTTCGAATATAAAATTAAACTGTAGTATCTGATCGTTAATTGTAAATGTCATTATTTTTTTATTTTTGTTGTTTTTTAACTTTCTATTTCTAAAATAACACTATTTTATCGCATTCAAAATTGTGTATTGCCTGTGTAAAAAGCTGAATTGAACGCGGCATGACAAATGAAAAGTTGTGCACATGCGGGAAAAAATTTACAAAATCTACGAACCTAAATACGAGTAATGATTAATTGATTGTCGTAGAGACGTCGTCTTTGTATACACATTTTACATGTTTTAATACGAAAAATGTAAATTTCTTGCTAACTCAAATATCAAAAGTTTTCATATTTTAGTACATAATAACGAACACATAATGACATTAAAATATAATAAATTTAAATTTTATTGGGCTGCTGTTACTGAAAAAACATCAAATAGTGTCTATAGAGAGGGACCGTCCCTTTCCGCTCAAATTCTGAACGAAAAATCGGCTTTTTCTCCGGCCACAGTTGTCTTTGAAAAGTAAGACTATTACCAATCAACAGCGAATAGGCTGTTTAGTTTTTAGAAATTTCCGCCTTACTTGTATTTTGTAAAAAAGGATTAGCAATTACTTTTTTTGTAACTTTAAAGGAATTTTGAGAATTTTAATTTTGTTTCTGTGGATTTTGGTAAAATTGAGCATCCATAAAAAGTCGAAACATGTCTTAGATTTCATTGGAATCTTTTTAAAGTACAAAAAGCCTTAAAAAATCATAAAAAAGAAACAACAAGCTCATCACTAAATCTTTAAAACATAGTGTACACTATAATGCTAAATTTTTATGAATTTTCAAAATCTGAATTGCTTCAACCGGATTTGTAACTAAGTAATGACTGAAAGTGTAATGTTGGAAACCTACGTAATTATACTTTAGTCGTGTATCATACTTTGAAATACTTAAGCATGGCTGAACACAAAATCAAAAAGGGGTTTTGAAAAAATTACCTTTTTTCCTACCTTCTCATTTATATTTTCTGTTTTATTTTCTTGTTCTTCAATTCCATTCTCCTGTATTCTCCCTTCCTCTGTTCTCTCCTCCTCGCTTCCTTCCTGCGCCTGGGTTCTCAAAACATCATTCTGAACCTCCAATCCAATCTCAGGTTTATCATTGAAACCCTCCTGCTTATCTCCTTCCATTTTCAGGACAACAACTATAAAATACAATTTGTATAATTGATTTTTAAGATTTGGAAATATTTTATAAAATAAACTTCTTCGCTCATATATTTATGTCAGCTATAGCTGGCCAAACGGCTGGATTGAATAGGCAAATTTTTTTTGAGGGAACTCAAGGGTGCTTGTGGGATAACAAAGGCCAAAAAATTACGATATATTTTTTTTAAATCAAATTTTTTTTTTCGAAAAGGTATTTTTTTCAAAAATAAATAATTTTTTTTTCAAAGTTTGATTTTAAAAAATTTCACGGACAACGCCTTTGAGCTAGTAAATAATAGTACAGGCTTACCCATAAAAAAAATCAAATAAAAAGACTATCAATAAAATAGACTAAATGTCGTCTTCAAATTTCAAATCTTAATGGGCCCCATTGTAGAATTTCCCAAAGTAGGTTTCATCCACCAAAAAATTTCCAATACAAACTCAAAAAGCGTTTTATTATTATGGTAGATTGAAGATGTAAAAAACTAAAATATTTTGGGCTAAGTTCATCCCATTTTTCTGTTGAATATCATCGGCCAAATTATGAAGATTGTAAAAACAAATGAGGAAATGGGGTTAGTTTTAGCCAAAATACTCTGTAGACATTCTGCTGGAGTTTTATTCTTTTACTGTCTTTAATATCAACTTCTGAAATTCCCAACATCAAGTTTAGAATTTAAGCGAAATGCCGAGTCCAATTTCAAGTTTCAACATTTCTATATTTTCAAATTATTTCTCTCTGTATAGATTTTTCATTTTTCGAGGGGTCAAAGCAAATTGTATAATAGCCACTTTTTTTGTTCAGGTTTTCAATTATTTCTAATTTCTTCAAAAAATTATCTAAAAATCTTATTATAATTTTAACTAATCTGCTAACATCTACCGGACGATCATCTAGCTGAAGATCATTACTATACTCAATTCCGGGACAGTTTGAAATAGGAACTATGTGTACCGAGATTAGAGGTCCAGGAGAGGACATTGTTGAGGTTGAAGAAGGTTAAATGAAATATATTAAATCTACTCCCAAACATTTAATGTACGTAAAATCATTTAAATCAGATGTTTAAATTGGGTTTAATAAAAATAAATTTTTTTCTAATCAAACTTCAGTTTTCTAATCAAACTTCTGCTTTTCTAATCAAACTTCTGTTTTTCTAATCAAACTTCTGTTTTTCTAATCAAACTTCTGCTTTTCTAATCAAACTTCTGTTTTTCTAATCATGGGGGTAGCCCCTTCCCTGACAGATTATCAAAACGTAAAGGAAATGAGACTTTGCCACAAATTCAGATTTTTAAATCCCTTTATCTGAGCAACCTTTGATATTTAAACTTAAATTATTTGATCAGAATTCATATAGTTTGAAATATCTCAGGTTTACGACATAATGGTTTACAAAGATATAAGGATTAGAAAATCAGAGTTTGTGGCAAAAACTCAATTTCTTTACAATATAGGGACGATGCGGGAACGTAAGTAATTTCACACAGTAAAATTTATTCCTTTAAGAAAGCAACAACATACATTTTCTTAAAGAATAATGTTTTGTTCTTAGAAAACTTTATTCTTTAATGTACCTTTAAAGTCTAGTGAAGCAAATTCAGAAAGTTATTCATTTTATATTCCTGCCTTACATTATTCATTTTTATCTGAAAAAAAATATCCAAATATGTTTTTTCTTTTTATAAAAAAAGACAAAGATACAGATGTTTTTCTTGAAAAGCAATTTTGCCTAATCCATGTGCAGGGTACAAAATATTTTCTGTTTCCAACAAAAGAAAAATAATAATTTTTTCTTATTTTTTTTGTAATTATTATGGTAACCACTGCGGGTAGTTTTAATTTGAGGATCATTGCGTAATTTCTTAATTTTAGGGTACAATTACCACATGCAGGATATCGAATTAAGATTAAATTAATCTGCAGATTGACAAAAGATCACAATAGAAAAGTTTCCAGCTCAGAGATGAAAACTTTAGAATGTGATATCCTTAATCCCGATCTGTTAATTAATCTGGAGATTAAGTTCATGAGGAGTATAAGCAATATTTAATCTGGAGATTAAGAAAAAGAGTGGATTAAGCATTAATCCTGATATCCACCATTCTAAAGTTTTCAGCTCTGTGTAGTTTTCCAAAAAGAAAAATTATTTTAAAAAAAATTTGAAATTATTGTAAGCACAATTTCTTTATCTATAAGTCTTGTATTTATGCACAAATCTGCAGAAAATGGTTTGTTAACGAATATTAATGACAAAATCTAATCCATGTGTATTATACATATAATGCTAGTTATTCCTAATGATACTATTTGGTTAGTTTTTGCATGTATTTAATTGGTTTTCTTTTTTACTTTTCTTTATCACCTATTTAAAGAGCAAATATACGTCTAAAGATAGAGAGTGTCCCATATCATATTGAATTATCTCCAAGCTTTAACGCCAAAATACGCAAATTTTTATATTAGCATTAAACAATTTTTAGAATAGATACATTCTTCTTAAATTTTCTGATTATTCCCAAAAAACGTAATTTAAAGCCATTAACGAGAAAATATGATGTGGGACACCCTGAATATACGTATACAATCTACATATAAATACAAAAATACTTAACAAGAGCAAAGATACTTGTCCATTGGTACCAAGGGCATCTATTTCTATCATATGTACTTTGTCAAAGGCATAGATTTAGAAGGGAGGAGAGTTGGGGGTAAGGAGGGGGAGGGGGAGGGGGAGGAAAGTGAGAAGTGTTGAGGGGCAGTGACGTTTATAAAGACAGAATAAAAACTGAAACAGGTTTGACTAGGTTTGTCTCTAGGCTCAAGTTTACATACATCTATGTCTGTAAATTGTGATAAAAAATATTTTTAAAAACCCAGAATAGGCATTTCTGGTCACCACAATTTGCGAAAAAAGATATGGTTTCAATTAAAACAAAAGTTTAATTTTTCTCCTTGGTTCGATGTTTTATACTTTTTCTAAATTTATCTTCACATCCTTGGATCTCATCTTCTATTATTCCAGTCCAAAATATGCCTACACTCTGTGAATCTACAGGGTGTAATAACAATAAACTTAATCTAAATCATACAATACTAATCTACATTATCTAACTTTGGCGTACTTAAATCGCTACAAAATATTTATTTACATAATAGGGACATTATATGCGTTGTTAATACACCCTGTAAATCTAAAATCTGGATTTCTCCAGTCCTCCTCCCCCAGTAACTCTCAGCTGCTTGAGTCAAGATGCCCAAAATAATAGAATGTGTTCCAAACTTCTCGGAGGGGAACGACGAGAAAATCATCAATGCTATCTCCGAAGCAATCAGGAAGACGACCGGTGTTAGCCTCCTAGATGTAGATCCCGGTAAATCCACAAACCGAACTGTGTACACTTTCGTCGGAAACCCGGACTCAATTATAGAAGGAGCACTAAATGCGGCAAAAGCAGCGTTTCCCCTCATCGACATGAGGAACCATAAGGGAGAGCATCCAAGAATGGGGGCGCTGGATGTGTGCCCCTTTATACCGATTAGTGATGTAAGCGTGGAGGAGTGTGTTCAGGTTTCCAAGAAATTCGGAGAAAGATTGGCAGAGGAACTGAAGGTACCAGTTTTCCTGTACGGAGCCGCTTCCAACCAAGATTATAGGAAAACTATGCCACAAATCCGGGCCGGAGAATACGAAGGATTGGAGGAGAAACTCAAGGCAGCGGAATGGAAACCGGATTTTGGAGAGCCTTGTTTTGTTCCGTCTTGGGGTGGAACTGTTACCGGAGTTCGGAAATTCCTCATCGCGTACAATGTTAATATGCTCTCAACTAAGGAGCAAGCGCACAGGATCGCGTTGGATCTCAGGGAGAAGGGACGATCTCCATCTGAACCTGGTCGTTTAAAGGCTTGCCAAGGTATTGGTTGGTGGTTGGAGGAGGCAAATATTGCTCAAATCTCCCTGAACCTGACAGATATGGATGTTACTCCGATGCATGTTGCATATGAGGAAGCAAAGTCAGGAGCAGCAGAGCTGGGTTTGGCTGTGACAGGATCGGAGCTAGTTGGTCTAGTTCCTCTCCAGTCTATCCTTGCAGCTGCAGAGTTCTATATTGAGAAGGAAGGACTCATGGTTCTTGAAGAAGATCAAAAAGTTCATCTAGCAATCAATAGATTAGGCTTAAGCACGCTTTCTCCTTTCAATCCTAAGGAGAGAATCATCGAGTATTGTCTTCAAACGGACGAAAAAAATCTTCTGATTTCTAAAACTGTTTCTGATTTTGTTAAAAGTGTCGGATCAAGATCGGCTGCACCCGGAGGTGGTTCCGTCTCCGCTCTTGTCGGAGCACTGGGCTGTGCTCTCGCAGCTATGGTTGGAAAACTAACCTACGGAAAGAAACAATGGGTTCACCTTGATACAAGGATGAGAGCATTGCTCCCTCCCCTGCATGGATCAATGCTCCGGGTACTTGAATTAGTAGACAAGGATACGGAAGCATTTAATGATTTCTTCTCCGCGATGAAGCTTCCGAAGGAAACCCCTGAACAGATTGCTACAAGAGAGGAGGAAATGCAGAAGGTAACAAATCTTTGAAAACTTTTTCATTTTGAAACTAAACACAAAGTTTTGCATAAATAAGTTTAGCAAATATTTTCTGTCAATAGCCAGTAAAAGTTTATATTTATATAGATACATGTATAACCGTTCCTGGTCATCTAGTCTTTAAGGTTTTTTTGCAGTAATAATTAATCATAACAAAACATTAGTACATTTAAAAGAAATAAAACTTCTAATTTTTATTGTTACCGTTTTTTTTCTTTAAAAATAAAAACATATTATTCGGGCTATATTTGATTGGAATCTGAAAGAAATTGTTAAAGGGACTGTAAGCAAAATTTCATGTGATCCTTCATGCAAAGACGGTATCCGTAAAACCGTTATGATCAATAATGTGAAAGATATTGTCATTTTTCTAGATTTAAAAGTGTTTAATGATTTTGATAATTCCTATATGTTTTCCTGCAGCAGAAATGCACATTTGTAGAGAAACCACAATTGAAAAAAAACTATTAAAAATTCTAAACATTGATATTTAATTCCTGCTTATCAGACACATGCTTTAAAGGGTACCGTTGTGAATCGTGCTTTCCCATTCCTGCAAGGAGTGTCACATAAAGTTGTTCTTACAGACCCTTTTATCAATCTTATTTCCTACTTTCATGGTTCCCCGCATTTTAACACTTCCTAATTTTTTTTCGACGAAATTGTCAGATATAGACCCATTAAATTAAAACTTCAAATTCTTATATTCAAAGAGTTTTAGGTCATTATTAAAGTCTTTGCAGATAACCCTGTAATCACATTTTCCCAAAGCTTGAAAGGCCGTTGATGAAAATAATTTATTTTGTCTTTTCATAATATTTCTTCATTTCCAGGCTATTCTGACCGCTATCAGCGTCCCCATGGATTTGGTGGTCACACTGAACAGTGTGTGGGAACACTTGGAGGAAATGGCGGGGATTGGAAATATTAATTGTAAATCAGATCTTCAAGTAGCTGCCAGGTATAGTTGGAACCAGATCTTCAAGTAGCTGCCAGGTATAGTTGGAACCAGATCTTCAAGTAGCTGCCAGGTATAGTAGGAACCAGATCTTCCAAGTAGTTGCCAGGTATAGTTGAAACCAGATCGTCAAGTAGCTGCCAGGTATAGTAGGAACCAGATCTTCAAGTAGCTGCCAGGTATAGTTGGAACCAGATCTTCAAGTAGTTGCCAGATATAGTTGGAACCAGATCTTCAAGGAGCTGCCAGGTATAGTTGGAACCAGATCTTCAAGTAGCTGCCAGGTATAGTTGGAACCAGATCTTCAAGTATCTGCCAGATATAGTTGGAACCAGATCTTCAAGGAGCTGCCAGGTATAGTTGGAACCAGATCTTCAAGTAGCTGCCAGGTATAGTTGGAACCAGATCTTCAAGTATCTGCCAGGTAAAGTTGGAACCAGATCTTCAAGTAGCTGCCAGGTATAGTAGAACCAGATCTTCAAGTAGCTGCCAGGTATAGTAGGAACCAGATCTTCAAGTAGCTGCCAGGTATAGTAGGAACCAGATATTCAAGTAGCTGCCAGGTATAGTTGGAACCAGATCTTCAAGTAGCTGCCAGGTATAGTTGGAACCAGATCTTCAAGAAGATGCCAGGTAAAGTTAGAACCAGATCTTCAAGTAGATGCCAGGTATAGTAGGAACCAGATCTTCAAGAAGATGCCAGGTATAGTTGGAACCAGATCTTCAAGTAGCTGCCAGGTATAGTTGGAACTCAAGAAGATGCCAGGTAAAGTTAGAACCAGATCTTCAAGTAGATGCCAGGTATAGTAGGAACCAGATCTTCAAGAAGATGCCAGGTAAAGTTGGTACCAGCCAACCAAATTTTAAAATTTCTAAGAGAAACAAAATTGAACTACCAGAAAGGGCTACTTTAGAAAATCTTTGTATTCTATATTGTTTGGAGTTGAACATGAACCTTATATATATTTTCATGTATTATGTACTATAGATGCCTTGAGACTGGTGTACAGGGTGCTGTACACAACGTGGAGACAAACCTATCTGACTTGAAGGATGAAACTTTGAAGAATAAACTCCGGGAGCAAGGACGGAGTCAAGCGGAGATGGCAACCCGGAGCCGAGACAAGATTCTTCAAATCATCGAGGACAGAAAATGAAGAAAAAACTTCACGAGAAAAATGTGGACTTTACCTTTACAAGACTTGAAAGGTTGTTATGCAAACATTAAACAAAATAAATTGAAAGGTTGAACAATGCACGCTTGAAGAGGAAAAAATTATAATTTTTGATTTAATAATGCTGCAGTGTGACTTTAATATACAAAGATTTATTTTTGAATTGGTATTGATGTTTTTGTTTTCAGTAAACCCTTTTTGGGACACTTTTTAGTTTTACATTAAATAATAATTAATTTTAACATCACACTTTTCCAAAGTCAAGAAATTAAAAATAGATTTATTTATTTATTTTTATAATTCAGAGATTATTTCAGAGATTATTTGATCAAGCAGAATTCCTAGTTTAAAATAATTAAGGTCTAAGACATTGGGATTCAAAGATATTGGGATTAGAGAATTAGAGTTTATGGCAAAGACTCAATGGCAATAAGTTAAGTCCTGAAATAAGCATGCTCTGTTAACATTTTCTCAAATCGAAGACAATCTAAATATTCATGTTTAAGTTAGAAACGCTTGCTAAAATTCTAATATTAATTGGGTTTCCACCTGAAAAGTTTGTTTAAAGGAATAAGGAAAGCCTGTTTACATTATATAGTTCTTGATTCATGTTTTATATATATTATACTATGTACTAGCTGGAGTGCCCAGCATTGCATTTTGAATTTAAAAAAAAACATTTTGAAAAAAAAAATATTTTTAATTTTGAAAAAAATATTTAAAATATCTGTTATTCTGAAATCTGCGATTTCGCAGTACACTAGCAAAATACTTCCAATTATTACGGCTATAGACAAGTCCAATGTAAAAAACAATTCTAAGAACAATTTCTATTTTGACACTTTTTGATTGGAGGTCGTCTTCTTAAGCTAACTGGCACTTTAGTTTTTGGCCTAACTTTAGCACCATATTTGACAAAAATACCCCGATCGGAATAGAATAGAGTTAAGGCATATATGATTAATAACAACACACATACAACGCTAGATGTCGTCTTATCAAGATTTATGGGGTTTTTCGTTTGAGCCCTTCTCTGTCTTGCAATTCAATTCGGCATGCGCGTAACTCCTTTGGGCTTCTGCCTCAGGGTTGTTGTGAACGAAAACCCCAAAATTTTGAAAAGACGACATCTAGTGTTCTATTTGTATAGTTATTAATCTATGAGTTAAGGGAAGAAATTCTTTTAAAAATCCCTGGGTTTGATCCTTGAGTGTGAAGAATTTAAAGCAACTGACCGTGAGCTGGGAAAAACAACATTATGATAATATCTCAAGCATTAAATAAAATTCTTTCAAAATCTTGTAAAAAACAATTAGACCCATAAAACTGTGAAATACGGAGACGGCTATTAAACTCATTTAAATAGTGCAATAACATCAAATAAAGCCAAAAAGTATTTCATTTCAAGGTTTGATTTTCAAGATACTAACTATTGACTGAAATATAATTTTCCAGTTACAAAGTAAGAGGTACCACTCTATTTTTTATTTTTTGTTTACTTTTGCGAATTTTATACAATATATATAGATTGTTTCTCTGGCGTTTTTTTATAGTTTTAGTTTGCACAGAAATCAGCATATATTTCAAACATAACACAGAATTATGGGTTATGCCTTAATGTAAAAAAATGAATACTTATTTGTACTTGTAACCCACTTTTGTTCCTCAACCCCATTAAATTAATCATTTAAAAACTTTAAGAATCTCTTCAACGTTTGAAAATTTATCATTCAAAATAAAATAAAAATATTCAAATTTTTCCATTATTCATATTACAACTTTTTTCAATTAAATATTTCATTCGTCTGTGAAGAAAGCCAGAGATTTGATCAAATTTTGATAAAATATGATTTTTGTCATTTTCTGATGAAAGTTAACATCAATAACATTGAATTATTTATCTCAGTTTTCGTTTTCTCTATTGCATGACAAGTCTGGCAAAAACTTTTACTAATTTCTTAAAAAATTTTACATTTAATCTTTTACATTTTTATTTTTATATTCTTTATATAGGCTTCTCCTGTATCTTTTACATGTAGCAGATATTTGGCGTGTTTTCTTAATTTTGCGATGCCAGATTTCCTTCCCAGGATTATCTTTTTACTTTCATCTCTATTGAGATATAATAATCTATATTAGATTCCTCAACTATACTCACTCACAGTATATATATCGGACCAAAGGGACACTTAGAGTATCTATCTAGAATTAAATACAGTACCAAGAGATAAATTAAAATAATATGTTGTTTAAATTTTCTCCCAAGTTTTGCTACACCTAGACTTTCTACTCTTAGGTTTCCTACTCCTAGGCTTCTTACTTCTAGGTTTCCTACTCCTAGACTGTCTACTCTTAGGTTTCCTACTCCTAGGTTTCCTACTCCTAGGTTTCCTGCTCCTAGGTTTCCTACTTCTAGGTTTCCTACTTCTAGGTTTCCTACTCCTAGGTTTCCTACTCCTAGGTTTCCTACTCATAGGTTTTCTTTTCCTAGGTTTCCAACTCCTAGACTTCTTACTCCTAGGTTTCTTACTTCTAGGTTTCCTACTCTTAGGTTTCCTACTCATAGGTTTCCTACTCCTAGGTTTCCTACTCCTAGGTTTCCAACTCCTAGACTTCCTACTCCTAGGCTTCCTACTTCTAGGTTTCCTACTCCTAGGTTTCCTACTCCTAGGCTTCCTACTCCTAGGCTTCTCAGTCCAAGGTTTCCTACTCCTAGGTTTCCTACTCTTAGGTTGACTAGGGATTGTTTATTACGGATTGGGGACGTATTGTTGTCATAATATTCAATGAATAATATTCATATTCATTCTCATTGTATTCTTGCATTCTAGTAATTTATCATATTCTTATGTTTCTGCAGTTTCCTCAAACATTTTCCGTTTTAAGGGGACTTTTTTCGTGTTTTCAAGTGACCCTCTATATAAAGAGGTGCATGCTGCATGCTTTATTTATAACGGTATCCTTTAAACCTTTATCTGTTCAATTATGTGGAAAATACCGTCTTTTTTCTAGTTTAGAACACGTTAGGGTTTCCACGAAATGGCTAAATCTTTTGCGCATGAAACGCAATGAGTTTTGCGCGGTTTTGCGCTATTTATTTTGCGCAATTTGCGCAAAACCGGAAATATTTTTTGCGAAAGTTGCGCATGAAACGAAATTTTAGTTTTGCGCAATTATTTTTGCGCAATTTGCGCAAAACCGCAAGTTTTACGCAATATGTAACTTTTTAGGCACATTGTCAAAAATTGATATTCTAAGCTTAGAATTAAACAACTGAAGATTTATTCCATATACAAAAAAAAATATTAACATACGAGTATGATAACGATTATACTACACTCAATTGGTTACTTCCAGTTACAAAAAGTTTAAATTATAAGGGACCAAAATTAATAAAATAGAAATTAGAGAGTGTGAAACTTGGCAATATTTTAATCCTATTAAATAATTTCAAGTGACCCGGCCTTAAAAGCTTTGCTTAATCTGCAAGTATGAATTGTATTCTTAAATTTCTTTAATCAAATTTCTGAAATCTTTTTAATCTCGTATAAAATAATGCAAGAAAGTAACCAATGCCTGAAGAATCCACTTTTAGGAAATATGCATGTCCAAAACTAAAATTGTCGAGAAAATTGTGAGATTTTAACTCTTCTTAACAGTCATTGGTCAATTATGTAAAAGTGACCAATAGGAAGACATTCCAAAACAAGATTTTTCCAGAATTGAATTCTAAGAAACACACACCGTCACCAACCGTTTGATTTTTACGAAATTGCGGAATTGCAGATTTGCGCAAAACTCTTGTTGCGGAATTGCGCAAAATTTGAGTTTCGCAAAAGCGGAATAGGGCAATTTTGCGCGAAATGACTTTTGCGAATGATTGCGCAAATTGTTGTTTTTTCGCGCAAAATTGATGCGCAAAGAAAGAAAAATATTGCGTTTCGTTCCGCAAAAATTGCGCAAAAGTTTTGCGAATGGAAACCCTAGAACACATGTTTATTTTGACAATTTTTACCATTGTTCTTAAAGGGAGGAGGATGGATGCATTCTCATGCATTCTTGATGGTACTGTTGTGAATCCATCATGCCAATTTTTAATTTCAAAAGAGTTTGGATCAGCTAGAGATGGACATTTCCAAGAAATAAAAACGTTGGTTGTCCTTTCATATGGAAGAAACTCGGAGTAAAGAATTTCCAATTAGGAAACTTAAGAAGAAAATATATTTCCTAGGAATTAAAGAAAGATATTCAACAATTTCTTAGCAAAGGCTAAATATATTTGTAGCAAAATTAAACTTTTTGAAAAAGTTCTGAAAACTTGATGCTTTTTAAAAATAAAAGTTCCTAATAATCATAGAATCTATTTTACGACCGCACATCAATAATAAATTTATATTTTGTCCCATAGATTAAGAACAATATAGATAAAACACTAGATGTCGTCTTTTTAAGGTTTAAGGGTTTTTCGTTCACAATAACCCTAGAGAAGACTCCCAAAGAAGTTTCGCACAGGCAGCATTAAATTACAAGACAGAGAGAGAACATGCCCGTAACTCATTTGGTAATCTGGCTCCGGGTTATTGTGAACGAAAAAAACCAACATTTTTAGTGTTCTATCTGTATTGTTATTAATCTATGCTGTGCCCAATCAAAATTTTGTTTGACCACTTACATGTATTAAAAACGAATAGATTAACAGATTTGATACCTAATTTGTAATGATTTAGAATACATATACAGTATAAAGCATATCAAGCAAGTTTGAAAATAGGTCTAATTTGCATAATACTAAATAATCTGTATTTTCGATCATTACTAACCTATGAACATAGATCAATAATTCTTTTAAGCTTTTTACCATAGAAAGACAATACAGGAAGACAATAAATGTCGTCTTTTCAAGATTTAGGGGTTTTCATCACAATAGCCGTGAGACGGAGGCCCAACGGAGTTCCGCCGTCCGCGCAGGCAGCGTTGAATTATTAGATAGAGAGAGAGCATGATAAATTCTGAGGGCCTCTGCCTCAGGTTTATTGTGAACGAAAAACCCCTCAATCTTGAAAAGACGACATCTAGTGTTCTATCTGAATTGTTATTAATCTCTACCATGAACCTCTGGAGCGAGATCCCTCAAATTTTGATTGGGGAACTCAGTAGAATCACTGGACTTTTCTCAGCGTGATTTAAAAAAACATAAATTTGTACGAAGGGGCAATATACAAAACATCCCCCACCCAATCCATCCCCCCCCCCTTACCGAATATTGTTGTAATTGGGTCCATATTGTGTTCTGTTAATAAACTTGGTCTTGCTTATAATAAATCCTAAGTAATTGAACACACGGATTAAGCAAACATTAATTGAAGGGGAAATCAAAACAAAGACATGCATTGGAGCCTATAAAACCTGTGGAATAGACAGACGACATTTAATTAATGTCATTTGATGAATTATGTGGCAAATAGTCTTACCAGCAACTTGAAAATTAACTTATGTTGTTAAATGGGTCTGTTTTTAAGTAATGCACAATTTCATTTTCATTCAAATCAGAACTTGAGTCTAAAAGCCGTCTTTCTATTTCACATTTTTATGGTTCTTACTGTACGATATAAGATTAGTGTTGTATATTTTTTGTTTTGTTTTTAACCATTTCAATTTTAAATACAAAATGAATTTTTTAAACTTCGCGCCAATCTTTTCTATTTCAACTCTTAATTGTGGCTCCATCCGTGAGCGTCTTCTCTTTGTACAATATAAAAAAATTTAGGTTCATAATATTCTTTACAAACGTCCACTTTTTGAAATTCTAAGCCTCCTTAAACCTTTCCTGGTGTCATGTGAGGCCCCACACAAAATTTAGGCCCGATCGGTTCAGCCGTTTTGACGTTTATCGGTTACAAACAAACAAACAGACACCAAAACACCCAGACAGACAAGCAAAATATATATATTTAATTCAGCTATTCAAAATTTTACCCGATGAGGAAATGGAAGAGAAATCCAACCAAAAGACGATCGTTTTAAAACGATAATTTTTCGGGTCGTTTTTGCCAATATCCTCTCTCATGGTGCTGAAAATATGTGTTAGGAAAGCAAATGTTTAGAATAAACGATTTTGAAGTTTGAAAAAAAGCCTTAAAAAAACGAACCAAGATATTGTCCATTACTCCGCCTGATGATGATAATACTGCAAAGATGTTATGTTGATTGATATGATTGATATATCGATCTTTATGACTGATATTGCTAACGATCCCCTAGGGAGTCATCATTATTGTTTTTGAAGAAAGTACAATCAATTTATAATGTCGAGTTTCCTTTTTATATCTTTTTTCTTAAATTTTAACATCTTCTTTTGACTGATCAAAAATACGATATTCTTTCTTTTTCAGGCTAAAATTTATTATCTTTGGTTATGGTTTCTCTTCAAAGAAATTTACAGATTTATGGTGCATGCAGAGACAAAAAACAGAAAATTGTCAAAATAAAGTACTTTTTAAAACAGAAAAACGAAGATATCTTTCTCATTGTTACAAAAATAAAAATTTAAAGGATACCGTAGTTAATAGGACACAGCAATCTAAAAATGGACCGTGACTCCCAATTATAACCATATAAATATTGAATTGTTTACAAATAATAAATTTACGTACAAGAGAATTTCTCATATTATAATGCATTTTTAACTTTATACAATCTACAAGTAGCTTGACGTAGTGTGTATAGTGATGTATATGTATATAGTTGTAAATGTGTGTGTATGCCACGTTGTAATTAAATAATAAATACGTTTCCTCCATTATTGGTTTATTAAGCATTGCTTCAATTATAAGACCAATAATTGCTGGAGAATTATATATATGGGTGTTTAATTTACACTGGATACTAGAGATAGTGTTTAATTTACACTGGATACTAGGGATAGTGTTTAATTTACATTTGATACTAGAGATAGTGTTTAATTTACACTGGATACTAGAGATAGTGTTTAATTTACACTGGATACTAGAGATAGTGTTTAATTTACACTGGATACTAGGGATAGTGTTTAATTTACACTGGATAATAGGGATAGTGTTTAATTTAGGGATAGTGTTTAATTTACACTGGATACTAGGGATAGTGTTTAATTTACACTTGATACTAGAGATAGTGTTTAATCTACACTGGATACTATAGGGATGGGGTTTAATTTACACTGGATACTAGAGAGGGGGTTTAATTTAAACTGGATACTTAAAAAAATTTATTGTTTTAAAACTAACCGAAAAAAAACTATGACTAGCTCTGCTTGTGTTTAAAACATGTAGAAGAAGGACCAGTATTTTATGAATAAAATTATATGTGAAAAATTGGACAAACTAATGTTACCATTTAAAAGTGGTATGAAATAAAGGAAATCTAAAGCCTGAAAACTGATGACAGTAAATCTACAGAGTATAGGAAAAAATGTATTAACAAGTAAAAAATGAACAAATAAAATGATACTAATGAATCATGGAAAGCAGGCGCGGAGCTCTCTGGCAGACTCTCCGCCTTTCATTGGCCTTGTACGACGAGTTGATCATCCGTCGTCTGGCCCTTGGTCATCACTAAAGCTATGCAGGTAAACTGCCACTACAGTTTCTTCAGATCCTCAGCTGTTTCTCAGGACTTATGCCGTCCGTCATAACACCATGGGGAGTTGGAGTTGGATTTTCTCAAGCGTACAAAACATGATCTTTAGTTCATTTCCAACGGCCAGATATTTTGAATAAAAGGCGGTTTTTTATCTGCCCTACTGCTAATATAGACTACAGGGTATTTACCCGTAAGCTGTAAGCTCTTCATGCTTACATCCTCTAACATGATCTTGAAACCAACCAAGCTTGCTAAATTCATTCCGAGATCTCACATAATCCTTGCTCGTGAACTGGACTCCAACATTAGGAAAACCTCTCCTGTGTGCGGCGGAGTTTTGGCGGTATGGTTCAATTCTGTCAGACCTCAACGACGCATTGGTTTTCATTCTGGTTGTATATGGCACAACCAGATTCAAAACCATATATATAACTAAATAACCAGATTCAAAACCAGATTCAAAACCATATAATACAACTAAATAATGATTCTCTCGAACCTTAAGCGATTTTAAAATCATTTTATAATTTTATCTTGCATGGTGGATGTCCATCCCTAGTAACTTAAACCATTCAATCTAAAAGTTTTCACTAAGGTTAAATACTGTATATCCCCCATCTCTAAAAGTATTTATTATTAAAAGACAGTGAACGTGCTGTCAAATGCCTTAGAACTGCACTTTTCCTTCCTTATATAAGAATTTTAACCACCGCTCTTTATGTAAGGATTACCCTTAAAAGATGAAACAGAGATATTAGATAGATTAACACCTATAATATGCGATATTTTCCACAGCATGTTCTATTGTGTACAAGTACTGTACACGACCCATCAAGACATCTGTATTCAAGAATATAAAACGATCCCTTAAATAGGAAATGCAAAATCTTTAAAAATAGACAATTTTCAAACGTTATGTTTTATGCTTAAAATTGGAGTATTTCTTTAAAAGTTGTAAAACTTAACCCCTGACTGCAACAAATGGCCGTGAGATGTCAGTCAAAAAACATTACATGAAACCGTAGCATGGCGTGCCGGGACACTATAGGCCTACTCAGCCTATCCAGGTAGAGTGCATGAGCAGTCTGTGTAGTCTGTGGGATGAAACTATGAAACTTCAGAGACGATTGTACGAATTTTTTTTTGTCCATTTTCTTGTTTCAGGGTTCCTTAATTGTATTAGGATTTAGGAATGATTTGGACGGCGGAAATGCAGTGTATACTGTCTAGGCGTGTTTAGCTAGTGATAAAATGGATTAACGTCAATTGCAGAATAAAATTTAGAATAAATAATGATGGCACTTAGTTGATATCTGCTCATTTAAGCCAAGCTTTGTCTCGTTTTCATTGTTAACTTTGTTTAACTAGAATTAGATTAAGCCTACTGGGAATCAAATGTTTGAATTCACACAAAAACAGTTTTGTTTTATTTAGAAAATTATAATTGTTTGGTTTCAGCGACTGTATAGACGTAATTCAAAGGGATCGTTTCTTTGCAGAGTTTCATGAACGATTTAAGCCTGAAACCTCATGGAACTTCTGTGGGACACTGTGGGATTATTGATCAATAACGTCAATTTTTTTACATTTTCAATCACAAAATAAAATCATTTCATCATTAATTTTAGTTTTTTAATTTTCTTTTTTTAGATTTGACATTTTAGTTTATCAAATAAGAATTTGATTTCAATAAAATAACTTAAAGGTCTTTTTTAAAAATTACAAATACTTTTAGAAAAAAAATTCACCTAATCAAAAATGTTTGATGTCAATTGGCCTAAAAAATAAAGATACATTAAAACATGTTTTGCTTTGAAATAAAGATACCCCTGTTTAATTTACANGACACCAAACCAAAAAAATTTCACCCCATTTTCTTTGTTCTCCGGTAACGGAGTCTAAACACTTTTATTATTGTGAACAAAATATTTTCATATAAAGAATTAGTGAATTTCGTTAACAATTATTTGTCATTCTTTTCAGAAATTTTAACTATTAATTACTACTTAACCGGGAGATTATGGGAGGATAATTAAATTGAGGGGAAAACCACTTAGCCGAGGGCCTCCAAGACCTTTTTGGGGTTCTAAACCTCACGAGCGTAGCGAGGGAGGTTTAGAACCCCAAAATTGAGAATCTTGCTGCTATTCGACAACAACCCCATACTAGACTTTGTCATCTAACAGAGTTCATAATTTTAGATAATTAAAGTCTACATCGGGTTGAAAAAGAGTTTATGGTAAAACCAATGTTTATTTAAGTAAAAAATTCACCGCAACAACTTTTCTAATTCCTCGCCCTGATAATATATAACGCTGCAATTAATATAGATGCCCCATAGTAAATCTAGATATATGTGCTCAATAGTAAATACGTAAATCATGTATTGCGATTAACCCAATCTAGATACAAAGATATTTATAACTCCGTCATACCCATATTGTGATTGCTTAACTACGTTATATACAACAGGGCATAACTTGTAATTACGCTGTTAAAACCTAACTCTAATCTAACATGAAGAAATATACTCAGTTGATAGCTGTGAGTGAGTAATTTGGTTATCATTGAAACATACAAGCTCATGCTCATTGGTTTGGCATTGATCAATTAACAGCTAATGTCCGTGTTGACATCAATAGGTGACGAGATTGCGCCCACTGATTTGGCGTTGATAGAATGTGAGCTAATGTCTGGTTGACATCAATAGCTCATGAGATTGTATCTGGGTTTAGCCAAGTGAAACTGAATTGTACCTGGATAGATACGTGTTCGAAAACCCTTCATGGAGTAGGGCATTTACTACAACCCCATTTTAAAATCTTGTATCTTTTTAAACTTGCTATAAAAAGTGTTTTTAAAAAATACCCCTCCAACCAACCAACCACCCAACCAACAGTATTTATATATGCAGTATCAGTTGGGGCTAAGAAGCTTTAAGTTCATTAGAAATTATTGACTGCTGCAATATAGGTTAATACTAGAAAATATAGGGTTTGAAAGAGAAAGTGTAAACCAAAAATTCTTAGTTTTATCATCAAAATCTTTTCTAAATTATAATTATCAAAGCTTTTGTATTTTTGTATGGACAATCTGGGAGATTATAAAGATTTTGCGCGTTTACTCAGCAATTATACACTAAAAACGTCTTGTTGGTTTCAAATTATACACTAAAAACGTCTTATTGGTATCAAATTAACCGTAAAAACGTCTTATTGGTATCAAATTATACACCGTAAAAACGTCTTATTGGTATCAAATTATACACCGTAAAAACGTCTTATTGGTATCAAATTATACACCGTAAAAACGTCTTATTGGTATCAAATTATACACCGTAAAAACGTCTTATTGGTATCAAATTATGCACCGTAAAAACGTCTTGTTGGTTTCAAATTATACACCGTAAAAACATCCTATTGATATCAAATTATTCCTAAAAATGTCCTCCATAATACTGCATCTCTCAGCGCAACTACCATGTCTAACTGTCACTCCCTTTAAGATGTGGATAATATGACTAAGCAAAGAACTATCCAAATCAAAAATGAAATATATTTCAGGGCTAGTAAAGACTATGGCTGGAAAACATACGATGGGGAAAAATCCCTGATATAGAGAGTAAATGTGTTTGACAAGTGCAGTGTATGAGTTTATTTGTGTGAATTGTAGCAAATATATTTGGATTTATATATTTCAAGTCTTGAATGAATTATTGGCACCAGACCAGGCACCAGACCAGGCACCAGACCAAACGTTTCTGGAGCGTGTTTTTATTTTGTATTTAAAACTTTTTGTTTGAAATGAAGGACCTTAAAATATTATTTTCAAAATCGAAAAAGTTAGTTTTGTTCCAATTTGAAATCCTGCATGTTTCAGCTCATATTTTGAAGAAATATTAAAGTGAAAAAAGTTTTGAAATTTTATCAAACTAATTCACTTTCATACGCCTGGGTGAAAAATCAAATCTGGCGGAGTTATTAGATAGCAAAGTCGGACTAGTAACCCTGCATTCAACGAACTTCTGTATTAAATTAAGAGTGAAGAGATGAAGTACAAGTGCAAAACACTTTATTAGGTACAGCTATTTTATCATCAAGTAACTACCACAACTTTTTTTGTCTATGGGCGTCTTGTATTATATTATCTTTGTTGTCTGTAGATGTCTTGTATTGTATAATCTTTGTTTTCTGTGGACGTCTTGTATTGTATTATCTTTGTTTTTGATGGGCGTCTTGTATTGTATTATCTTTGTTGTTTGTGGATGTGTTGTATTGTATTATCTTTGTTGTTTGTGAACGTCTTGTATTGCATTATCTTTGTTGTTAATGAGCGTCTTTTGTATTGTACTATCTTTGTTGTTTGTGGACGTCTTGTATTGTATTATCTTTGTTGTTAATAAATTAGAGTTTAGATTGTCTTAGAGACAAGGACATTGGTTTGGACAGAGAAATTGAGACAATTTTCATTTTACAGTTTTAGAAGATACACCAATATAAGTAACATTGGTATCAATAAATATATAAAGTTGTAATCTCTTTTTGTCTGTTTGTTTGTCCGATCATAACTCAGGAACCCCTAGACCGATTTGTATCAAAATTAGATTGGGACCTCGGGAGACCCACGGAAATGAGTGGGTCCACTTTTAACGGAAAAAATAGTTACAAATCATAATCAACGACATGGCGCGGGTAAATGGAGGAACTAACTATGATTGGGCAATACTGGGTTTCTAAGCTAGTATATTATGTAAACATTAACATAATAATGTTTATTATTTTTCTTTCTCAGAAGTCAGAACTTTTGTATACTCCATTCGTGCAGATCTACTGATTAATTTGGTTTCTTGATCTTTTCAATATCTCCTCCATCACTACTTGACAGAGATAACTTTAATCAGAATATAATTCAGGGATTAAATTTAAAAGTGAAAACGTCTGATATCAAGATTAAGTTTTGAAGATAATATAATCCACACAAAGTTTCTATCTAAGATTTTTTAAACAGTTTTAATACAAATAAACTCGATATAAACCATAAAGATATAAAAAATTTACGTACATTCTAACCTTAACTGAAAACCTAAGACCAAAAGGATTTGAAAAAAAACTTCATTGCTGACAAAAGGTAAAGAAGTTTCTTTTCTTAAAATAATTAAATATAATTTTCTTTTGTAGAATTTGATTTAAAGTACAATATTACTTTTTAAATTAAGTTTACTTTAAAAATACCAATGTAAAATATCATTTTCCCGCTTTCTCATAAAATTTGAAACCAATTTTTTAATCTTCACATAAATACCACTCAAAACTTTGCAGCCTACAAGTTTCAGGTTTAGAAATCTTAATTCCATGATTATAATTACAAATGAAATACAAATGATTAAAGATAATTTACAATATTAATTTTCAAAATCTTCAATTGATAAAGACAATGTTGAATGATTTAATAAATTCTAACTGTGAAAGAAAAATAAAAAGAAAAAGTTTACTAGTAGTTAGAACATCAACTTGTTAAACATAGTAACCCTCACTCTTGTATGCTGAGTCCATTATAGCACCTGATCCAATCAGGGTTCAGTCATGTGTTTGTTGTCTATTCTGAACCAATAAAAATATAGTATGGCGGTAACATCTATCTTTCTATATATCTCATTATCCAATTAGAGTTATGAATCCTTCAATCGGCGCTAAACAGTAAATGGAAATGTATAATTTTACTGAAACTATAGTGCCCTTCATTAAATTAAACCTTTGTCTGTGTAAAACGATGTAGGTATTCGTATTTTTCTACCTAATAATTGATTTTTTTCTATTGCAGTTCTATTCAAAAGTGAATTGCACATTTATGCAGTGGCAGCAGAAAGAATGTTTACCGTCTAACCGTCGCACTATAGTTTCAGTAGTTACTGTTGTAGCGCCGATATAAGGATTTATCTCTTATTGGATAATGAGCTAGATAGAAGAATGACGTTACCGCCATGCAATTCTTATTGGCTCAGAATGGACACAAAACACATGGCTGAACCCTGATCGGATCAGGCACTAATGAACTCGGCATACAGGAGTGACGTCGGCTTATTATTCAATAGTTTTAAAGGTAAAACTTTAATTACTCGAGAAAAAAATTTAATTTCAATTTAGAGTTTTTAATTGATAGAAAACTTAATTTAAATTAGTATCTTTAAAATCAGAATTAAACTAGTTTTGCAATGAATATTGGGATTACAAGAATTTCATGAAAACCAACCGAAACTATTTGAAACTCTCCTCGAGTTAGAATTATCTTTTGAGAAATTTTCTCCGCTGCAATAATCAAAATTTTAAATGTAATGCTCAAATATCAAAATCAAAACCGTTCCGGCTAAGAAATTGAATTTTCAATGATTTAGAAAAAATGCTCACTAACTAAATAATATATATTTAATTATAAATTCAGAATAAATTTAGAAATTAAGAAAATGAATATTAATATGCAAAAACCTTTTCTTGAAATTCATGTAATTATTTATTAAATATTTTGTACTGTTTAATTATGCTGACTATCTTATTTATTTATTGCAAATAGCGGTTTCAGTTCATGCAAAAGATATTTATACAACAATTGCACATTCTCTAGTTTATAAGTAACCCCATAAAATTAAACTAAATGATATTTTTCAAAATGGATCAGAATGAAAAATTTCAACACTTTGTTTCCTTAATAAAAAGAAGGGCGAAAAGGTTAAGTTTGCAGAGGCCAAATTTAAAGAATTTGAACCGCGTCTAGACCCGGTTCAAATGTGGGACGCAGTATAAAAATGGTTGGTTCCACTTTCAATTATATTAAGTGTTACGAGATTTGAGCCGGCGCTCAATGGAAACCGGTTCAGCGACGCGGTTCAAATTCTTTAAACTCAGCTTTCATTAATTATTTTAACATATGATATAAAATCTCAACCAAATAATCCCATTTCTCCAACATAAATGGTGTAGGACCAATAGTCTTCCCTCATCATTTATAAAGGAACTGAGTTTTTGTCACAAACTCTACTTTTTTAATCTCTATATCTTTGCTACCCAATGTCGTAGAACTTTGATATTTCAAAATATAAATTCTGTTAGACCAAATAATCTAAGTTTGAAATATCAAAGGTTTACATCATAAGATTGTACAGATATAGAGATTAGACAATTTGAGTTTGTGACAAAAACTCAGTTCCTTTATGTAAACTAATTGAAATTTCCAACTAAAGTTTTTTGCTAAGCGGGTTTTTATCGTCCTTCTTGATTAAGAATTTATAAATAGATTTAGGTTAATGTTGTAGAAATTGGTTTAATTATAAAAAAACATTAATGTTTAATTTAACCACAATTCCCTTATCATTAACTTTGATTTTTAAATATTAAAAATGAAATAATACTAATAAAGTTATAAATTACTGTAGCTTATTCCTATTTAGCTTAACATTTCTAACGTAAAGGAATTCAGTGTTTACCTCAAACACTCAAACTGTTTCATCCCTATATCTTTGCAACCTGAGGTTACGGACTTTTGATATTTCACATTTAGATTATACGATCTAATTCATAGCTTGACACATTTAAATTCTAGGACATTGTGTTGCAAAGATATAGGAATTAAAAATTCAGAGTTTGTGGCAAAGACTCAATTTTTTACTTCATAGAAATCATTTTACAAAAAACTATAAGTCGACTTAATTTTGAATTAGCATGGTCAAGGACTTTTCAAAAAGTAATATTTCAACATTTTTTGGACATTATTTCATGTTATACTAAATATAAAATAAATACACACAAGCAAATGGTTGTAATGAAAACTTGAATAGAATAAAAAATATTTTCCAATTTTTCCAATTCAAAAATAGACAATTCACTTCAACACAGAAATTATCGAATATTATGTATGTCACAAAGACGTTAAAAACTTAGAAATGTCAATTTTATCTTGCATTGAATAAATGTTGATTAAAGTTTATTTTTTCTTTGAAAACCTTTCATTTTTAAAGGAGAAATTTCAAATGGTAATTTTGAGGATTAAACATGTCGAGATACCAACCAATAAGATTGAGGTTATAAACCTGTGAACTAATGAAAGAAAAGTTTCTAGTTTTTGTCTGTTCAAAAGTTACAATCCCCTAATTTCCCTCCTTACTATTATATTTCAGAGAAAACCCTAATTTTCTTTTTCTCATTTTCTTTATTATACTTTATACAAGAAGTTTACTTTATAGTTTATCATTGAATTAATAATCAAGGAGTTTATTATGATTATATACAAGGAAACTTTGCAAAGTACATTTGCATAAATTAATAATTTCTTTTTTACTTTTATTATTCAGAAATTAATTTACATTATTTTTTTTGCCTTTTTGCTTATCAACATTTTTAAACATCATGACGGTTGGATATTTATAAATTACATATTGTAAACTTTTGAATGTACAAAATGAGAAGATTAACAGCTAAACTCTTTGTTTAGCATTAAATTTTTTTTGAGGATTAAGATTTACCGGGAAAATCACTGAAATCATTGAAAATATAATGGGTTGATAAGTACGCGTAAGAAATGTTTTTTTTTGTGGACACAAGTTTACACGAAACACCTATAATATCTATCAATGCATGATTAAATAATTTTTTTAAATTTCTCAATTTTCAAGGGAATATCATGGAAAGAAAAACTTTGTTAAAAAGTGTAATATTTTGTATTTATTAAATTTTTATAAAGATTTTTTCTGACTTGTGTTAGGTTATATAAATGTATATTTTGCTTGGGTGTCAAAACCATAGATAAATAAATAAACATAGATAGCTTATGTACGCAAAATCACCAAGAATTGTACAGTCCGCGAACTCATACTTCTAGGGGTCAAAGTGTACTTCAATGATAAGCGGGGTGGTTTGCTGTTTTTATGTATTTCATAATAGAGTGTAAAATAATCCTCCGGGAATGGAACTATTTAAATAGCAATATTTCACTGAGCAATATATCATATTGACGAGAACTGAAGAAGGACATGAGAAGGACTAAACTAACTTAAATTTCTCTCTACAGAACTCATGTACACCACAAGTACTCAATGACATAAGAACAGCCAATGTTCACAACCGACCTAGTTAATCTATATAAAAGGAATATCTTTAAAACATCTCTGTACATTTATATCTTTCAAGATGAAAAATGTCGTCTTATGCACAATCTTTCTTTATCTATGGTCAAAACGGCTGAACCGATCGGGCCTCAAATTTCGTGTTGGACCTCACATGACCTCAGGTTTATGGATGCTTGTCCAAAAAATGTTTGTCCAAAAGTTTTTGATTTTTGTTAAATTTTGAAAGTGCACGAAAATTTTTTGTAAAATTCGCGAACTTTTTTGTTTTTGTTTTATATTGTACGAAGAGAAGATGCTCACATGCTGGGTAGACCAAATCCAATATTTTTTTCATGTAGCCCTAACAGCCTAGAAACATTGTAACATTAATTTCAATATGATAGGGTAAAAATTAAGCCTCTAAGAGGAAAAAAGTGTCAAATGTTTTTTTTAACACCCTTTAAATTTAGAGGGGACCAGATGTTTTATTAAGTAATCCCAACTATAATTTTAGAGCAAGCTAGGATTAAGGCTGGCATTCAAAAGTAATGAGCTAATTCAGAAAGAATGTAATGGTATTTTTTGACTTAAACTTAAAGTTGCTTAATAAAGTCAAGTACAGTGAGACCCATCAAATTGTGGAAAAGTATCCTTCTGGTAATTTATACTCAAGCAATTACCTAAAATAGTCCAATTAATATAAAACACAACAATTGTGCAGTGTACGCAGACTCATTTTACTTAGTATAACCTGATTTTCAAGCAACAGATTAAGCTATCTTCTTTATCATCATATACACATAAGATTGCTTAAATTGTCTTCTTCCCATTTTATAATGTTATGGGCCCTACTGTCATATTGGAACTATAATTCACTGTTTAGCCACAAACTCTGATTATATAATCCTATATCTTTACATCCCAATGACATAGATCTTTGATATTTCAAACTCAAATCTGTTGAATAAAAAGTCTGAATTTTAAATATCAAAAGTTTAATCTATCAGGTGGAAGAGATATACAGGGATTTGAAAACTTTAAATTGTTGCAAAAACTCAGTTCCTTTATTACTGAGGAATTTGCGTACTTATACTTAACTAATTGTACAGTTTGCCAAGAAAGCCTATCCTTCCTTTCTTGTCAACCCTCTATTAAAGTGTATATACGCAGGGAGAATGATATTGTGCATGCAATGTGGCACTTATATATTTAAGTTATAAACCAAACCAAACCTAGTCTGAACTCTATAATTTTAACTACAGAATATGAACCCCTACCCCTCCCCCTGCCTAGAAAGATACTACTACTGCTTCCAGGAGTATATCAAACCATAATTAATCTAATGAATTATTTATTTAGTAATCTATTAAATATAATTTGTTCGCTAATTTACTGCATTTAATATCTTTAAAAGCTTTCTCTCGAATATTTAATCATTCCCATCCTTATGCACTTTATAGTTTATATTTCTAAAAAAAAAAAAATCAACTTTTAGTGGTGAGATGAGTTGAATCTTATTAATACGTATAAACAAACGTCTTAATAAGATTCAATTTAAAAACAATTTTAAATTCGCAAAAGATGTAGTTGTTGTCGCAAAGGAACAAGATTCTGACGATGAACAGATAGACAAGGTATAACCCACGAATCAAAATCGATAATGCAGAAAACTCTTTATTTCCTAAAAAAATAACGAAATGAATAATGATAAATAATTATTACAGGGTTTACAAATTTATAATGAAAAGATTCTTACGATCTATTTTCCTATTCGTGGGACTATCTGTCGAAAAGTCCGAAGACGCTTTTTATACATTAAAACTTCTGAAAAGATTGACAATTAAATGTTGATGAAAGTCACTAATTCTTTAAATAGAAATGTTTTTGTTTAACTTTGAAATGGTTCACAATTGATAAACGTTTATACTCCGTTATCAGAGAACAAAGAAGAAAGCGGGCTGGAATTGTTTGGTTTGGTTTCTCGTCTCCGAGAGGAGCATTTAAGTTGAAGACGACATTACATAGAAGGGGGGGGGGTCTTAATGTTAATGGTTGACAGTAGTATTGAATAGTAAAAAACTAAACTTTAACAACATTACACTACTTTTATAATAATCATGCTAAAAATCATGCTAGAAAAAGGATAACAGATTACGGGGATTGATCAACAAGGAACTCAAAATTGTTTGTTTTTTTACACTCTAAATTTAAAATACCAATCCCCAATTATGCTCTAAACAATCCTTTGTAAATTACTTTATACATTAATTAGATTAAATGTAATAAAATATAAAATTTTTATGCTTTTATACTATTTTATGCATCTTTGCTGGCATTTATTTTATAATGAAAAAGTAATTTATAAAATTGTGATTATTTGACCAAAACATGATTGAATTCATGTCCGATTCACTATTCAGTTCGATTTCAACCTTTTCCGATAATGTATCCGGTCAGATTCAACCTTTTCTGATCAAGTATTCGGTCAGATTCAACCTTTTCTGATCAAGTATTCGGTCATATTCAACCTTTTCTGATCAAGTATCCGGTCAAATTTAATCTTTTCTGATCATGTATACGGTCAGATTCAACCTTTTCTGATCAAGTATTTGGTCAAATTCAACCTTTTTCTGATCAAGTATTTGGTCAAATTCAACCTTTTTCTGATCAAGTATCCGGTCAAATTCAACCTTTTTCTGATCAAGTATCCGGTCAAATTCAACCTTTCTGATCAAGTATCCGGTCAAATTCAATCTTTTTTCTGCTAAAGTATCCGGTCAAATTCAACCTTTTTCTGATCAAGTATCCGATCATATTCAACCTTTTTCTGAGCAAGTATCCGATCAAATTCAACCTTTTTCTGATAAAGTATCCGGTCAAATTCAACCTTTCTGATCAAGTATCAGGTCAAATTCAACCTTTTTCTGATCAAGTTTCCGATCAAATTCAACCTTTCTGATCAAGTATCCGATCAGATTCAATCTTTTTTCTGATAAAGTATCCGGTCAAATTCAACCTTTTTCTGATCAAGTATCCGATCAAATTCAACCTTTTCTGATCAAGTATCCGATCATATTCAACCTTTCTGATTAAGTATCCGGTCAAATTTAATCTTTTTTCTAATCAAGTCTCAGGTCAAATTCAACTTTTTTCTGATCAAGTATCCGATCAAATTCAACGTTTCTGATCAAGTATCCGATCAGATTCAATCTTTTCTGATCAAGTATCCGATCATATTCAACCTTTTCTGATCAAGTATCCGGTCAAATTTAATCTTTTTTTCTGATCAAGTATCCGGCCAAATTTAATCTTTTTTCTGATCAAGTATCCGGTCAAATTCAACCTTTTTCTGATCAAGTATTCGGTCATATTCAACCTTTTCTGATCAAGTATCTGGTCAAATTCAACCTTTTTCTGATCAAGTATCCGGTCAAATTCAACCTTTTTCTGATCAAGTATCCGGTCAAATTCAACCTTTTCTGATCAAGTATCCGATCAGATTTAACCTTTTTCTGATCAAGTATCCGGTCAAATTTAATCTTTTTTCTGATCAAGTATCCGATCAAATTCAATCTTTTTTCTGATCAAGTATCCGATCAAATTCAATCTTTTTTCTGATCAAGTATCCGGTCAAATTTAATCTTTTTTCCGATCAAGTATCCGGTCAAATTCAACCTTTCTGATCAAGTATTCGGTCAAATTCAACCTTTTTCTGATCAAGTATCCGATCAAATTCAACCTTTTCTGATCAAGTATCCGGTCAAATTTAATCTTTTTTCTGATCAAGTATCCGGTCAAATTCAACCTTTTTCTGATCAAGTATCCGGTCAAATTTAATCTTTTTTCTGATCAAGTATCCGGTCAAATTCAACCTTTTTCTGATCAAGTATCCGGTCAAATTTAACCTTTTTCTGATCAAGTATCCGGTCAAATTCACACTTGGATCGAGTCACTTTTATTACGTCTACAGTTCCATTCGATAGCACTATCTAATCATTTTATGTTTTTCCTTGAAAAATATTGATCAATTCACATTGAGAACTAAATTTAATGTGTACATTCAAGAACAAGAAATACATAAGCAAAAGTTGGCTTTGTTTGTAGGTTATTTAGCCTTATGTGCAAATAGAATAAGGTTCCAAAAGCACATTTCAGCTTCTCCCTCTGTCACCTTTATACTAGAACTTTTAAAACGTTTGTAAATTATCTAAAAGCCATGATAAACAAATTTAACATTTTGATAAGAATATATCTTTATGGGTTTTCGAATGAGAGGCAAAGATAAAAATAATTTTTCCTGTTGTTAGCCTGAAAAGGCCATAATAGTAGAAAATAGTAAAAACCCAACAGGAACATTTACTAACCGAATTACCAAATCTGTTTATCATGATTGTAAGATAAATTATAGATGTTTTGAAAACTCTATCTCTAAATCTGACCATGGGAGAAACTTAAATGTGCTTTTTGCATATATGTGTCTATACGCACAGAACTACATAACCTGCAAACGAAGCCAATTTTTGCTTTTGTATTGTTCTTCTTGGATGAACACGTTAGATTTAGTTCTCAATGTGAATTAACTAATATTTGGTCAAGGACAAACATAAAATGATCAGATTGTTTGTACAATTTGAAAAATCTAAAAGACCTAATATTTGAGTAGTGATAGGCAATTGTGTGCAGTGTTAAAGTAACTTTGTTGATTACAATCTGGCCGAAGCTGCCAACATTTCGTCTGTTCCTCTTCATCTTCTAGGATTTTTTTATGGTGGAACCATGATCTTGCAAGTTTTTGATTGTAGACAATTTGCAGCCTTCAAGAGGGGGGGGGGGGTCGCGGATTTCGTCAATTCAAAAAAAATTCTAATAAATTATGCATTATCAATCATCATAATGTAAATGTTCAAGTAATATGCATTTGTTATTTTTTTTCTTTATTTCTATTTATTTTCTCAACTTTTTTCCGTAAATCTCAAAATTGCCAATGAACCTTTTATTACACACTAATACAAGCAATGAAAATGTATTGTTATAAAAAGTTTTAGTAAAGTTCATAAAATAGATAAATCATAGAAAATGTCAAAAACAGTATTTAATCTTTTTTCTTGTTACAGACACTGTCATTATTATAATTTATATTGTACATTATTTCAGTTTCTATATAAATAATAGTATAAAAAATAGTATAAAAAATAGTATAAAAAATAATATAAAAATAGTATAAAAAATAGTATAAAAAATGGTATAAAAAATAGTATAAAAAATAGTATAAAAAATAGTATAAAAATTGTTTAAAAAATTGGATAAAAAATAGTATAAAAAATAGTATAAAAATAGTATAAAAAATAGTATAAAAAATAGTATAAAAAATAGTATAAAAAATAGTATAAAAATAGTATAAAAAATAGTATAAAAAATAGTTTTAAAAATAGTAAAAAAAAGTATAAAAAACTTCTAACTTTGCCGAAGAAGAATCGAAGAAAGGTCTACGACATTGAATTATTATTGTTTTTTATTATTATTAATAATTTATAACTTAGATATGCAGAGGTCAAAAAAAGGTATTAATACATATGCATGCATTTTCTTATCTTGAAAACGAAAAAAAAAATTCGCCGGAAAATTAACATTATCTGAGGAGAATCTCGCCTAGGGTATAAAAAGGGTGTGACATTATGATTTTACGAACCTTTAATTTGTTTTAAAATTCTTAATTTTTAATTTTTTGATTTTTCACATTTAGTTAAGAAGTGCTTCACTAAGTACACTCTCGTAACAGAAACTGTAGAGTCGGAATCCGGGGTTGTTTCTCCTATAAGGACGGAGTAAAACTAAACCTCCGAAGTGTATTTAACACCCATGGTTCCAGGGATACCCGGAGCAACCGAGCTCTTACTCCGCAACCCAACCCTTCATCTAATCGGAGTTAAATATTGGTTTAGAAATCTTCGAGAAGACACTTGGATTAGTATTAAACCCCATTAAACTATCTAGCTATAGAGTTTTATTAAATGTATTAATCTAGTGATGCTAATTGTGAGTATTTCCTCCCCCCCCCTCCCCACCTTCTTCAAATTCCAACCTTCTGGATGATCGTCTCTCGACCCTCCTCAGGCCTAGGGGCAATTATTAAAGACATCCATTTATAGCTTGATCGGTCCTGCTACAAATCAATTAAAATATTTAATTGTAATAATTTTTGTAGCAAAAATAAATAATAATAATAATAAAACTATGCAGATTTAGTGAGAGTTTTTAAAACTTGCGAAAAACTCTCAAACATTCACAGAAGTTTTAAGAGTTTTTTAAAAAACAAACTTTGAACAAGTCGGAGTGTTAAATAGGAGAGTTTTGAGACTTGTTGGATTAAAAAGTCTTAAAAAAGCCTCTAAAAGGAACAGTAGGCGTAATTTCAAGCGGTGCCCTTAAACCTTCGTCCTAGTAAAAATGATGAAGATATTATTGTTTTTCTATTAGATAACTGATCATTTTTAATCGTGTTTTCTCTCTAAAAAAGACAGAATCAGAAACGTTATATGAAAAAACAAGTTAAAGAAGTGCTCTGATAAAGGTAATGGGTACCTTTGTGAATCGAATATGTCATTTTGTATTTGGGAGGTGACTATACAGTTCCGTTAAAGTTCCCTTTAAAGAGAAATTTGTTATTACATATTACATATGTACATAAAGCATGTACTTTAGTTAGAAAATTATATTTGTCAGGGTAACCAACAAAGAATGAGAATTCAGAGATGACTGTACGGAATTTATACTGTTTATTTCCTTATATTTGTAATTCCCTGCAACAGTAAACTTTCTTTACAAAATTGAATAAGCCATTACAACTATTAAAACTAGTTTAATGTTAGAATCGCCAAACCTAAAAAGTTTCAAGTCGTCTTTACAGTCTCATCCTTTGCGGGTAACCCTGTAAGTTCTATGCATTGATTTCTTGTGGTGAAGTGAAGACCAGCATTCAAAACATAATAGATTTCTTTTGTTCTGTTATAAATAGGATGAGACATGATATATATTTATAAAAACTTGTTGCAAATAATGTCAACAGCTAAGTTAAACTTATAAGTTTCTAACCCTAAAGATCTCAGGAAATAATACTGCTCAGGTACTGTTCCCTAAAAATACGAACCAGAGGTACCAGTACAAACGTTGGACGCTACAAAGGTTGAACATTAAAAACGTCGGACTTACAAACATCGGACTGGTACAAACGTCGGACCAGTACAAACGTCGGACAGGTACATTTATAAGGAAAAATGTCGGATTTTGGTTAAGTTTTAAAAAAGACCATTGCTGTCAGAAAAAATTAAAAATCTGGCACTTATTGTGAAAAACATCAAAGACAACTGAGTAAAGTGTCAGCCCTTTGAAGGCAGCACTGTAAAAACTACAAACCAAAACAGGAGTTCAGTTCTTGCCACAAACTCTGATGTTTTAATGTTGTAGACCTTTGATATTTCAACCTATTAAATCTATAAGATCAAACAGTTTAAGTTTGAAAATATAAACTGAACCAAAGTTATTGATCATTTTATAGTGGAAGACGACCCCTGGGTTTTCTGAAGAACAGAACGCGGCGGAGAGATTTCAACCAATCACGAGGAACCCAAACAATTCCTTGCTCTAAAAATATAATATACAGATTTTTTAAGTTAGTTAATAAACTTTAAACATTTAAAGTTGTCCTTATAGAGAATAGCTAATTTGATGACCACGAGTTCGATTTCTTCCTATAGTTTGCAAAAAATTTTGCCCTTAGAGACTTTTCCTAGCTACACGCTCAAGCAACAATACCCAAGGACTGTGATAGTGATCTGGCTCCTTATGAGTTTAGTTCTTTGGACCTCCTCAACACAGTTGCCATTAAAGTTCCAACATTTTGGCCAGATTCTGCCATAGCTTGGTTTGTTCAAACCAAGGCTCAGTTTGCACTAAAGGGAGTAACTGTGAGTTCCACGAAGTTCATAAAATCTCCTCCAGCTCATGAACTTTTTGCAATTGATGATCACCAGAGATATGAGGCGATTTGTAGTCTACCCCTCTCCGGAGGCATGAAACTGTCCAAGCTCATGTTCTGGCACCTCTCACAGACTCACTCAAGAGCTACTGGTCTCCACACATGGATGCTGTGTTCCGTCTTGCAAAGGATCTACTCATCAAGGTTATATTTCCTATACTGTGTTCTAAAATTCTGGCTCTTCTTAATAAAAGTGTGTTTATATCTTTATAACTTTATAGCTTTATAAAGACCAGGTTTACTTTTATACTTGGTGTTAAAATAAGTTTCAAAGTTTATTTGTATTGTCTTCTTTTTATAGGATAAGATAAGATAAGATAAATTCTATCGTTAACAATACATATAACAATTATAACATTACAGGTAAAAAATGCGCTATCATATATATGTACAATAGCAATTAGGTGGAGATTTGCTTTCGCTATTAACTACAGTGATAACCAGAAAAGTTAGGAATAGAAAGACGTCTTATAGACTCAAGTTATGACTTTAAATAGTTCAATGAACATAAGACAAATTAAATTAGTCTAGACAGACTCATTTAATTTAATAAGTGATTTAATTATTTACTACAGTGGTAAGCATTTATATCAATACAATGAAGATATGACATGGATACACATAACCATAGAAGTCAAAAGAAGATTTCTGGTAAACTTATAATTTAAAAAAAGCTTGTTAAAAATCAACTCATTAATAAAGAAAGTTATTTTCATTGTATTGATAAAATCGCCTACCACGGTATTTTATATTAGTTTTTGCAAGAAGGTTAATTGCACTTATAAGGAGTAGGATATCATTTCTGACAAACTTTTTTAAATATGCCTACCCAGGCACTTCTTTTTAAATCAAGTGGCAGGTCCATGTTCCATATCTTAAGAAGTGCATATGAGGGAAGATATTCTAATGAGCATGTATTCAGAATGTCAATCTAAATTATGTTTCTAGTCGAAATTTCTTTACGAGTAATTTATGTTTTAGAAAATTAATTTAATTCCTAAGATTTGTATTTAGACTCAAGAGAGTTGGCTGCAGGGTTTACAGTTAAACTCTAGGGTGAGGAGTTAAACTCCAGGGTTTACAGTTAAACTCTAGGGTGAGGAGTTAAACTCCAGCGTTTACAGTTAAACTCCAGGGTTTATAGTTAAACTCTAGGGTGAGGACTGAGGAGTTAAACTCCAGCGTTTACAGTTAAGCTCCAGGGTTTATAGTTAAACTTCAGGGTGCGAATTAAACTCCAGGGTTTACAGTTAAACTCCAGGGTTTATAGTTAAACTCCAGGGTGCGAATTAAACTCCAAGGTGAGGAGTTAAACTCCATAGTTTACGGTTCAACTCCAGGGTTTACAGTTAAACTCCAGGGCAAGGAGTTAAACTCCAGGGTTTACAGTTAAACTCCAGGGCAAGGAGTTAAACTCCAGGGTTTACAGTTAAACTCCAGGGCAAGGAGTTAAACTCCAGGGTTTACAGTTATACTTCAGGGTTTACAGTTAAACTCCAGGGCAAGGAGTTAAACTCCAGGGTTTACAGTTAAACTCCAGGGCAAGGAGTTAAACTCCAGGGTTTACAGTTATACTTCAGGGTTTTCAGTTAAACTTCAGGGATAGGAGTTAAACTCTAGGGTGAGGAGTTAAACACCAGGGTGAGGAGTTAAACTCCAGGGTGAGGAGTTAAACTCCAGGGTGAGGAGTTAAACTCCAGGGTTTACAATTAAACTCCAGTGTTTACAGTTAAACTCAAGGGTGAGAAGCCAAACTCCAGGTGAGGAGTTAAACTCCGGGTGAGGAGTTAAACTCCAGGGTGAGAAGTTAAACTCCAGGGTTTACAGTTAAACTTCAAGGTTAGGAGATAAACTCCAGGGTGAGAAGTTAAACTCTAGGGTTTACAGTTAAACTCTAGGGTGAGGAGTTAAACTCCAGGGTTTACAGTTAAACTCCAGAAATGAAGGAACACAGGGAGAAATCCCCTAAAGCAAGATAAACAAGAAAGAAGAAGAAAATTTTGAACAGGAAAAATTAGAAGGGGATTTGAGCTTTACACTATCTATTTTTTTCCCCAATAGTGAATAAAGACAAATACACAGGATGGCAGACAACCCATCCCCCCCTCTATGTCCTACTCAAGATAAAAAACTGGAAAATGTGTAAATGCCCCCCTCACCCCTCTCCCCCTCCATCAAGAAAATTTTATTGAAAGTGTGTTAGCTAGGAATGCAGGAGCTGACACAGTATCAAAAGCAAAATTTAAAAACAAACAAGGGAGAGAGTAACCTTGCCACTCTCAATATATAGAATATAGATACAGGGCTCCAAAAAATAGTTCTGCCTCTGCAATTTGGCTAGCTGCAGAAAACATCCAAAAAGTTAATTTATTTTTATTTTCAAAATTAGCCAAAGTATGATTGAAGGATGGACAAGGAATGGAAGATCAAGAAGAAAGAATGAAAAACAAGAAATATAGAAGTCTTAAAATGTTTCCATCTGATATCATATTGAAATTTAAAAATGTTGTAAAATTTAATTAAAATAAATTATTAAAGTTAAAAACAGTTAAACTCCAGGGTGAGGAGTTAAACTCCAGGGTTTACATTTAAACTCCAGGGTTTACAATTAAATTCCAGGGTTAGGAGTTAAAATCTAGGGTGAGGAGTTAAACTCCAGGGTGAGGATTTAAACTCCAGGGTGAGGAGTTAAACTCCAGGGTAAGGAGTTAAACTCCAGGGTGAGGAATTAAACTCCAGGGTGAGGAATTAAACTCCAGGGTGAGGAGTTAAACTCCAGGGTGAGGAGTTAAACTCCAGGGTGAGGAATTAAACTCCAGGCCCCAGGGTGAGGAGTTAAACTCCAGGGTGAGAAATTAAACTCCAGGGTGAGGAGTTAAACTCTAGGGTGAGGAGTTAAACTCCAGGGGAGGAGTTAAACTCCAGGGTGAGGAGTTAAACTCCAGGGTTTAAAGTTAAACCTCAGGGTTACAGTTACACTCCAGTGTTTAAATCAAAATCCAGGGCGAGGAGTTAAACTCCAGGGTTTAAAGTTAAACTCCAGGCTTTGAAGTTATACTCCAAGGTTGGGAGTTGAACTCCAGTGTTTAAAGTTAAACACAGGGTTTGCAGTTGTATGAATACACTCAAGGGGCGGGAGTTTTACTCTTGGTATTATAATTAAATCAACCATTGTACCCAAAGATCGGGAGGTAAACCCTTGGTCCGGAGTAAAACCTTGAGATCTGGAGTAATATAGGTCTGGAGACAACACTAGGTTTTGGAGAGACAAACTCCTGAAAGTACAAACTTCTGATTAGACAAACTCCCGAAATTCATTCTGCATCAGTGCTCCCTGTCCCAAAATGCCTAATCCAATTCAGAATAAAGTTTTGTATTTCCGAAGTTGGTATTTCCGAAGTTGTTAATTTCGAAGTTGGTATTTCCGAAGTTGGTAATTTAGAAGTTTGTATTTCCGAAGTTGTTAATTTCGAAGTTGGTATTTCCGAAGTTGATATTTCCGAAGGTGATAATTCCGAAGCTTGTATTTCAGAATTTTGTATTTCCGAAGTTGATATTTCCGAAGTTGATAATTCCGAAGTTTGTATTTCAGAATTTTGTATTTCCGGAGTTTGTATTTCCGAAATTTGTATTTGTATTTGTAAAACCAGAGGATTATAAGATTTCGAAGTCGACCCAGTCTTTAAAATTTATTCCTGAATCTATTTGCTTTATTTTTCTCCTGCATTGTTTAACTAATCATTTGAATCTTTTCTCTAGATCATCCTCCCCTATATTACTGCAGTCATATTGATGCCTGGCCTTGTTAGACCTTTATGTCAATAATATAATATCTGCAGTGTAAACTTCTCTAAAGAATATTCTGGAGGAAAAATATGTTTTCTAAACATAAGCCAGTGCTTAATTAACAACAAGGTTTTTCAGACTCTCAGGGAACAAAAATAAACAACATAGATGACTAGTTAAGTTGATCAGGAACCAAAACTTAATCTAGCTTTGAACATGAACCTGACCATGAACCTAAACCTGAACCTGATCATAAAACTAAACATGAACCTAAACATGAACCTGAATCTAGCCTTAAACCTGAACCTAAACCTGATCATAAACCTGAATCTCGCCTTTAACCTGAATCTAGCCTTTAACCTGAATCTAGCCTTGAACCTGAACCTGATCATAATCCTAAACCTGAAACTGAACATGAACCTGATCATGAACTTAAATCTAGCCTTGAACCTGAACCTGTTCCTGAACCTGAACCTAAACCTGAATGTGAACTTGAACTTGAACCTGAACCTGAACTTGAACCTGAACCTGAACTTGAACCTGAACCTGATCAGAAACCTGAACCTGAACAACTCAAAAACTATCGTAACAACTGCACTATATATATGTATCTATGGTTTGAATAAAACGCCCCCTTATATTATCATAATCCCATCTTAGAGGAATAACTTTACTATTAATCAAAACACATTTCACGTTTACTACTCTTGAAATTATTCAATGACAATGCAATCTTCATCCAACACATACATTAAAACAATGTAACTATATAACTTGCAAAAAGACATTTCTTTTGCAAGTTTTATGCAAATTAAATCTGTGTTTTTAAGGAGAACTCTTCCAAGTATATCGATATGGGTATCAAAAGATATATCTCAAGCCACTAAATACTAGGTATTTTTTTATAATTATGAAATTGTTTGATTTATGGCCAACAAACGAGTTTTTACGGGACTCTCCTAAATTATAAGTTTAATAATTAACAAATCACTGTAAAATCAACTATTCTGAATTCATGTTTAAAATTTTTTTTTCAATCTATGTTTTTTCTATTGTATCTGAACAAAATGTTTAAATTAAATAATAAAAGCAAAGTTGATAAATTGAAAAATTTAGATTAATTTCAAAGTTTAGAAATCCTACAACATCATTTTATTGCTGTGGGGGTTTAAGTCTTGAAAGTTTTTTCAGAGATTTTGCAAAATTTTTAAATATAAAATTTAAAATATTTCGGATTTCGATCCTTTTTGCAATTCTGTGTTAAATGACAGATTATGTATTTTACCGCAACATTACCTAAAATTCTCCCAACAGAAGGAGGTTAAGTTACTTAACGTCCCTTGGGACAGTTATTTAAAATAACCACCCACTCTGCGCTTTGTATGTTTTGCAGGCAAAATTTGCCTTATAGGAACCCTTGGTAAATTAAAATTCCCTGAACTTCCTTGTAAAGTAGTTGTAAATAATTATAAAACTCATTTAAATTGGGACACACGGCATGTCGTCAATTCTCAGCAAAACTTTTAATTAATCCTTGAAAAATGAAAAGTTTAAGAAAAGAAAAAGAGAATAAATAAATGAAATTCCACAAAAGATAAAAACTTGAATCTGATTTTTCCTTTAAACAGCTTTGGTCAACTTCTATAAACTTTTATGAAATATTTCTATCAAAATTTTAGTAATTTTATATCAAGCTTTTTATTATTTCAAGCTAAATGATACTGTTTGACTTTTGAAAAATATTTCAGTAAAATGTTAAAGTTTTGTAATTTTTTCAAAAATTTTTACAAATATATTTTTTTTTGTAAAATGATACAGTTTTGTAATTTTACATTGATATCTAAAAAATATACTTTAAGTAACTGACACAGTTTGGTAATTTAACATTAAGTTTTTAAAATAATTTTAGTAAAATGATACAGTTTTACATAAACTTTTTTTTAATATATTTATTGCACATGAACGATGCAATGAATGAAATATATTTTTTCTATGATACGCGTACATACAATGTACATCTATTAGAATTAGTACACAGCACAATGCACATCATAGATACTAGATAGTACACTGCATATCTAGATAATTTTTACACTTTAAATATTTTTAAATATATCTAGACAATTTACATATATCTAGATAATTAGTACACTGTACATATATCTAGATAATTATCCCCCTGGTACAGGTATATACATATATTAATACAAAGGATAACTAATGTAAGAAAACTGGCATCAAAACTCCTCACATCTGGAATCATGTTGGGCCTTTATATCCTTTATATTCTTTATATTCTGATAGGTTTCTGCCTTCATTAACGGGGTTCTGTCAATAGTAAACATTGAGCAGTACAATACAGTATAACAATAAACAACAATATATTTTCTCATAGTACACTGGTAACACAATTCTCAAAAAACTAGCAACTCTTTAATAAAAATAAGGTGGTAAAACAGTAAATTTTTTTACACGGACGGGGGGTCGGCATCTATGTATAGCCTGGGGAGGGCGTCACACGCCCCACCTCCTAGAAATAGAGTATAGGTTGCAATGCACGTTCATAGCCCAATTTTAATATTTTGGGTGGTAGGGTGGGTTGAAAATATTTTTTAACACCTTGTACCCTACCTATGCATTAAAAGAAAATTTACAAAAAATCCAAAATAATTCCATTAAAGTCAAACAAATTCACGTTCCGGTAATGGTTTCAACAATTAAAATGCTATAGGGGTTTCTAGGGTTAAACCTAAACATTTTATTAAAGGGATTGTTCAGCTTTTAAAGAATAGTATTCAAAAGTATAACTAATTCCATTTAAACACTCGAGTACAGGGTGAACCACAATCCTGACAAAGACAACTGAAGATCGTTCACCAGAGTGTTTGGGACGTAAATCCGGGTTCAGGAGTTAAACAGTTTGGTTTGTCACTTGTTCAGGACGTATATCCGGGTTCAGGAGTTGAACAGTTTGGTTTGTCACGTGTTCAGGACGTATATCCGGGTTCAGGAAATGAACAGTTTGGTTTGCCACGTGTTAAGGACGTAGATCCGGGTTCAGGAGTTGAACAGTTTGGTTTGTCCCGTGTTCAGGACGTATATCCGGGTTTAGGAGTTGAACAGTTTGGTTTGTCACGTGTAGTTGAACAGTTTGGTTTGTCACGTGTGTAGGAAGTATATCCGGATTCAGGAGTTGAACAGTTTGGTTTGTCACGTGTTCAGAACGTAGATCATTTTGATTATTTTAATTTGAGCTTTCACCCCAAGAATTTGTCTTACAAAGCCCGCGCAAATTTTGTTTCTGTTTAAGTAATTATACACCTTAATAAAGTTAGTGTTTAACTTTTTTTCTCCAGGGACCTTTTCCTTCAGAGCTAATGAAATTTCTCATAATTATACCACGCAACAAAACTATAATAATCAAATAAAATGAACTTAGAAAGGAAATTGTTACTTTCTTGAATAAATATACAAATTTACAGGGTTACCCATGAAGGATGCGACTGTAAGTTTTAGTTGATTTTTAGTTTCTGTACACAATTCAATATTTTGATAGTTTACTAAATTATAAAACATATAAATAAGCCAGATTAGGCCTACACGGAACGGAACGGAACTGTCAAATTCAATCAAACTGCTAATTGAGTCTTTGCCACAAACTTTAGCTTTCCAATCTCTATATCTATGAAACTAAATGGCGTAAACCTTTGATATTTCAAACTTAGATTATTTTATCTACCAAAATTAACAATTTGAAATATCTAAGGTCTACGACATTGGGTTGCAAAGAATTATGGATTAGAAAATCAGAGTTTGTGACAAAGACTCAATTCCTTTGTACAATAAGTAAAATAAATGAAATACTATATTTTATAATATCAATAATATCAGTTGCCTGTGACTTAATTGTAAACAAATTACAGACTCAACAAAGATCTGTCAGAAGAAATAGTGGCGTTTAGTGGAGATTGGGCGGCATTTTTTCGCAAACTCATTTTAGTTTATTGGTATCTAAAGCTTTTTTAGTTTAGATTTATATTCTGAAAATGATAATACAATTTTGTTTAATTCAATTTACAGCGTTTTTCCATAGTCAATTTAATATTTCCAAGATAGAAATTTAAAATTGTTTAAACTTGATCACTCAATCTTGTTTTATAATGACAAGTTATAAAATCGTTGACATAATGTAAAAATACCACAAATGAACTTTTT